>NC_057802.1:258309692-258460565 GCF_018294505.1 Triticum aestivum
GGACGGAGACGACGGGCGACGACGGGGAGGCAGTCCGGTGAGGGAGGCGTGGCGGCGCGGGGCTTCGGCGATAGGGAGACTTTCGGGCGGCGGCGTTCGGTGCCCTGATCTGATCTGGATCGGGGGTGAGGGAGAGCGAGTGTGGGGAGAGTGGGGGGGTGTCGGTGGGTTAGGTTTTTGCTGGGAGCCATATAGGGGGCGGGGTGGGCCGGTTGGGCTGGCCTGGTGGCCAGTTGGGCCGGTTGGCCCGGGGGGAGTTTGCTTTCCTTTTTTTATTTTTGTTAGTTTTGTTTTGCTGTTGTTATTCTTTTCGCCATTTCTGTTTTATTTATTTTAGAGCATATTAGCATTTTCTAAACATGTGTGTCCTTCACTATAATTACCTATGTAATATCTGGCACAACCCGAACATTTTTGTTTTAACGTTTGAAAACTTTTGTTGTTTGCCACATTTTGAATTTGATTTTTGAACCGGTTTTGAACTAACGAGATATTAGCAACAGTAACAGAGGTAACGTGGGATTACTGTAGCCTAATTATCCGGGCGTCACACTACAGAGCTTTTACACGCCCCCGTGGGGTTCATCTCGATTCCTCACAGGGAACAAAAGGAGAAGGTTTCTAGGAACCCTATCTACGAGCGTCGCCGCTGACGCCATCATCAACAGTGGGCCACGGGAGGCCGACGCCAACCCCATCCAGATCAATGGCGGCGACGGGCGGACGCCGTCGCTGCGCTCCGAATGCGACGAGAGCTCGGGGGCACGTAGCTGTCGTCGCTCGTCTCCGGGGTCTCATAGGGCTCGGGAGAGTCGCTGGACTCCCAAGCATCGTCGCTGTCGTCGGAGGAACTACCGGTGAGGCCAGCGGCGGGCCTGGCTCCCGCCGATGTGCCGTCTCGACGGCCCCCTCCCGGGCAGCACTCCAGGCAGCGGCCCTCCTCGTCGAAGGCCTTGAAGAACATCGTGGAGGCACCATCGTATTCGAAGTGGATGGCGAGGGCGCCCTCCGCACGGCAAACCCGGGCGACCTCACCCCATCCACGGGTCATGAAGATCTTGCCCGGGGAGACGACCTCGACCTCCGCCCCCGTCGCCGGGGTGTCACACTCGGCGTCATGTAGCCACAGCTTGAGCGGACCCCTCGGCGGAGAAGAACTGCGGGAAGCGAATCCAGGAGCGCGGGGGTATTGCCGCCCACACCACCAGTTCGCGCAAGGAGCCCTCGGCGTGGGCTCCTGGGGCGGCGGCGCGCGCCACCACGGCGCGGCCCCCACGGCGGTGACGTGGTTGGCGTTGAACGCCGCCTCCTCCTCCGGAGCCCTCTGCCCGGGCGTACAAAGGTAGCGGATATCCAGGAGGAGGCCGCTAAAATGCCAAGGCCTCGTCACCTGCGGCCTCTCGACGACGTCGCGGCTGTGGGCCAACCTCTTCTTCGGCGGGAGTGGCCTCCATGATCGTAGGTAATGATAGCTTTTCTGCATGCACCAGGGAAGCAATGAAGGTAGCGCGGCCCGCGCCAGCCTTTTGTTAGTCGGGCAGTTGCCGAGGCAGCATGGGGAAGCGGAGACGCCCATGTCCCGTCAGTCGCCACGCGTCAATCAAGGCCGCAGGCGGTTGGGGCCCGCGGCACTTCGCACTTGGCCCTTGGCTTCGCCTCGAAGCCAAGTCCGAGCGCACCTTGGGCCTGGGGGCTACTATCGGCGTTCTGGGAACGGGGGTCCCCAGACTTGCCGGCCTGCGGCGTACGGCGTGACTCCACTAGCGGCCTTGTACGGCCCATCTTCACCAGCAAACACTCAAGACCCTCGCGAGGCGGACGACACAAGACCTCCTCAGGGGCGGCCTCACTAGGCTGCCTCGCGAGGAGTAGAGAGATCAAGGCGAGGGGCACCTCATGAGGTTCCCGTGATGTGAGCCATGACGACCAAGGCCAGGCGGGCACCAGCGGGCGCAGAGTACCGGTTGCCCCTCTGATGCTAAAGGGGCAGGTTCAGGCGAGGAGTCCCGAGGCATCAAGCAAAGGTTTCCATATCGGTGCAACGAGACCAAGACCAGCGGGACGGCGGGATGGAGGTCATCACGGAGCCCATGACGGCGTTACCACCAGAGCGTTTGGCAGGCGAAGACCACCTTTTGTCAGGATAGCTTGTACTAGCTGTCCCCCTTCAAATTGGCCGTTGTGGGATCCCTTCCCGCCTAATATTTGGGAAGAGGACCCAGGCCTCTATAAATAGGACTAGCCACCACCATAGAGAGGAGCACTGATCTGAGAGAGAGATCCATTCCATCCACACACGCACAAGCTCACCAAGCTCAAGAACACCTCTCCTCAGGAGGCTGTTCATCCCTTGTACTTGTTCATCCTCAGCCTACTAGGCAATCCACCACACCACACTGGAGTAGGGTATTACACCACATCGATGGCCCGAACTAGTATAAACTCTTGTGTCCCTTGTTCTTCGGGTTCGGCGAGCTAAGCGTCGGGATTGGGGTGAGAGCGAGAGCTAGGGGGAGAGAGATCTTCGTGCGCACCCCAGAGTTCGAACCTCAAGGGTTTTGATCCGACAATTACATCGTACCATTACATAATAGCTGGGGATACATACAAAAGGCATACAAATGCCACATGAATACATCAAACGTTATACAAGAGAACAACATCCGACTACGGATGAAACACAGACAGAAACTCAAACAACATCCACCCTGCTAGCCAGGCTGCCGACCAGGAACCTATCCCAAGATTGACGAAGAAGAAGAACTCCAAAACAAGCAAACATCGCTTTCACGTCATGATCATCGCATTACATGTACCTGCAACTATTGTTGTTGTAATCTGTGAGCCACGAGGACGCAGCAATCCCATTACCATGGGTATCAAGACTAGCAAAGATTAATGGGTAGGAAAGGGTAAGTGGTGAGGTTGCAGCAGCGGCTAAGCAATGTATGGTGGCTAACTTACGAGTACAAGAGTAAGATGAGAAACAATGTAAATGATCGCAAACTAGTAGTGATCAATAAGTGATCCTGAACTACTTACGTTCAAACATAACCCAACCGTGTTCTCCTCTCGAACTTCCTCGAAAAGAGACAGTCATGGTTACGCATGCGGTTGGTGTATTTTAATTGAGTTTACTTCAAGTTCACTACAACCGGATATTAAAAATTCCCATCTGCCACAGAACCGCGGGCGTGGCTCTCGAAAGTTTAAACCCTGCAGGGGTGTCCCAACCTAGCTCACGATCCGCGAAGACAATCCTCCATCTCGGGACCCTCCGATCAGACTCGGAATCCCGGTGCACAAGACATTTCAACAATGGTAAAACAAGTCCAGCAAGACCTCCCGACGTGCCGACACCCTGATAGTAGCCACGCGTATCTCGTCTCAGGCCACGATTGGATAAGCTAAGCGTACAGGATCAAGATGCCCCAAGTTGCCTAGGGGCGGTCCCGCACGGTGCTCTAGTTTGGGACCAACACCATCAACACTGGCCCCCTTTATGTAGAAAAGAATCCTCGGGTTCATGACACCCTATGCCAATTAATTATTCAGTTCAATATTATTATGACAAATGTTAAAACCAATGTTGGGCCTTGCTGGAGGAGTATTATTCAAAGCGAACTGTCAAGAGGGGCCCATAAACCCTCACCGTGTTAGGGACGCAAAATCAAGGAACACAACACCGGTATGATGGAAACTAAGGCGGCAAGAGTGGAACAAAATACCAGGAAAAACGCCGAGCCTTCCACCATTTACCAAGTATATAGGTGCATTAATTAAATAACAGATATTGTGATATCCCATGATATCCATGTCCCAACATGGAACAACCTGCAACTTCACCTGCAACTAGCAACGCCATAAGGAAGGGGCTGAGCAAAGCGGTAACATAGCCAAACAACGGTTTGCTAGGATGGTAGAAAAGGTTAGAGGCTTATCATCGCAATTTGGGAGGCTTGATAAACAGGTGGTAGGTAGCACAACATAGCGATAGCATCGAGACAACTAGCATATCAAAGATAGTAGTGAGATCCAGGGTGATGGTCATCTTGCCTGGAATCCCGCTAACGAGTCCATGAAGAAGATGAACGGCGTAGACGAACCCAGCGTAGTCGAACGAATCCTCACGATCGTAACAAAACAGGAACTATCGAGAAGAAGCACAATCGGAAGGAAGCAAACAACATGGTAAACACACAACACATAAACATGGCATGATGCTCAACCGAGTATGATGCATGTCCATTTTAATTACTCATGGCATGGCAAAGTGCAACAAACAATACTACAAGTTAAGTGGAACTCAATATGCAACGAGTTGCATATTGACGAAACACCACATTCAATTATTCAGTTCACTCTCGTTTATGTACCCAACCATATTAAATGTTGTTAAACATGGCAAGAGGGTGAAGCATAAATAAACTAGCTATTTAGGCAAGTTTAAATGAGGCCGGAAACAACAAACAACAATTCCGGAAAATCCTCATATGAAAATTTTAAATTTGGTACGGTTATGCCCTAAACCACAATTTTAATGTTATTAAACAGCAAATAAGGTTCACCATGTTAATCTATGCATTTTTCTATCCCATTTACATGTAAAGTTTATTTAATTCGGAGCTATGATTCTTTAGTAATGAAATAAACCATTTTAACATGTCATTATGCAAATTAAATGCAAAAATCAATTTAAACATTTCAAACATGGATGAAAGTTGCATATTATGAAAGTACATGAAATTCTAGGCATTTTACATACATAACATGTTTCATTTGGATGCATGGATATTTATCTATTAACAATTCAAAATGATGGTAGTTATGTAAATATGCTTCCACTAGAAAATGATGAAACCATAGAGCAGAAAAAAAACTCGCTTGGGCCGGAAGCAACATGGTGCAGCGGCCCAGATGAGGATTCAGCACAAGTGGTTGTGTGCAAAAGAAATGGAAAACAGGGCAAAAAGTGGAGCGCATGGGACTCAAACCCATGACATCTTGTGTTAATGCCCGCTGTGCTAGCCAACTCGACTGTCAGTGTGATCGTGAAAGAAATGAGGACTCCGTCTTACTTGAGCCAACTACAGAAGGTCGAGCTTTCGGAGCCATGACTCACGGTGATGCTCGCCAGCTATGCAAGCGAGCAAAGTAGCGGGCATCGACGCTACAGGACTGCAGCGGGCGTGCGGAAACCTACGTGGGTGTGGTTGCACGAGCGGCGGAGCAACGGCATGAGCAAGGGCTCGAGAACAAGCTCGCGTAGGAGCTCGTCTCGGCCACGGCAGCGAGGCACGGCGAGGCAGTGCCAGTGTACATCAGCGCGGGCATGTGTCGCGCAGGAGGTACGGCAAGGCGGATGCTGCGGGGAGTGCGTGTGAGGATGCATGCAAAGGTGAGGCGAGCAGAGGCTCGGTCGCCATGAACGCACAGCAACATGCCGGCGACAACGGCAAGCAAAGCAGTGGCTGCTGGTGCAGCAGAACACCGGCGGGGGTGCGGGATGTGCAAGGGAGTGTGGGTGCAGTGGCGCGCTTGCAAACGCTCGAGCTCGAGGAACTCCGATGGACTTGCTGTCCGCGAAGAAGGCGGAGTAGTGGAAGAAGAATCGACGAACTTGGTGATCCTTGGCGTGGATCGACGTCCGGACGGATCAGTGGCAGCGTGGAGGTGCTCCGGGTCGTTGAAGGAAGGTTGTGGGAGGCTATCCCGAGCACGAGCTCGAGCTCACTCGGGCCATGGTGGGCAGGGCGTCGGCTATGGCGTGGCTTCCTTACCTGGCGGCAGCGAGGGAATGAGAGGGTCTGAATGGGTACAGGAGAGGCGGGGTAGGGTTTGGACATGATATATAGGCGCCTAGGGGTCTCTCCGGCCATCAAAGCACCGAGGTGACGACGTGGCTCCTGTAGATGAGCTGTCGTACAGAGGTCAGGGATGACTCTGTGCTGGAGGACTGGTGGGCTGCGCTGGGAGGCTGCTGCTGGGCCGGCTAGGGGAAGGGAGGCCCAGGTGGCTGCGCTGGGAAGGCCCTCTGATGTTTTCTTTATCAATATAATTCCTTCAGACAGGAAACAAAGAAGAAATCTGCAGGGGATTAGGAGAGGGGTAAGTCCAAGATGAAAATATTTCTGCTCTCCTGGAAATATGGTGGATTTTATAAAATTGGTTTGGGAAATTTTAGAGGTATAAAAATAATAAAAGTTTGAATAAAATTCAAACTTGGGCCAGTTTTGAACCCAACCAAACACATCCAATTGAGCTGAAATTTAACAGAGTGGCTACTGATATGGTGTAGGATTTATAGGAAAAGAATGAATATTTTCCTGGACAGGAAAATGTCACTTGAAAATTTAATTGGGATAAAGAAGAAAGGTGCAGTTTCAATGGGTTTTGCATTTGACCATGGCTTGGTTTGGGTGTTGAGGTGAATTGGAACCAGGAAAACAAACTTGTGAAAGAGGGGAGATGGAATGCACACAATATCACATGAACATAGAAATGCAACCACAAGATGACCATGATGCAATACAATGAAATGGCAAGAGGCACAATGAAACATATAACAAAGCAAGATCATCATGGCAAAAACAAGGATGGTAAAATGCAATATAACAAGCGAGATGAGCATGGTGCAAGAAGCAAAGATATGACAAAGCACTCATCATGAACATTGCAACAAACATATATGAATGAAACATGCAAAACAATTATGATAATGCAACAAACACAATAAACACACGACAACAACTAAAATAAATGGAAGGCATCTGGAGCATCGGTCTCGGGGCGTTACAACTCTCCTCCACTAACAGAAGATCTCGTCCCGAGAACTTAGGAACGAGACTGAAGAAAAGAGGATGAGGTGAAACAAGAGCTGAAGAGAGAAGATGAACAAGGTCGAGAACACTCAAGTAGAAAAGAGGAACAACAAATATGACGAGAATCAAAAGCTCAAGGAATAAGATAGACTCTGAAACCACTCTGGTTAGAACAAGGTAGAAAAGGAATAAGAACGAAAGAATTCGGATAGTGTTCGGGCAGAAAAGGAACACAGAGATTGGCAAGAAAAAGGACTTCAAAACAGGACTTGAGACAATGGTAAAATGCATAAACAAGGATTAAACAAGATGATGGACGAAAAGAGCAACATCATGGTGCCTCCGGAATGGAAGAATAGAAGGTGAATCATTGGAAGGAAAAGAAAGGGGAAAAACAACATACAACTTCCCCATAATTGAATTGAGAAGCATCCTTGCAAGGAAGGATTGAACGGAGTTGTTGGAAATCAACAACGAAAAGAATAAGCTTCTTATGGTCTTAAGGAAAACATCTCAAAATTTGAGGTGCACTTCTGCCACTATCGGAAACAATTGATTTGATTGAGAGCACCGAACAGATGAAAAACTTCTTCCACCAAGTTGATAAGAGAAGACTTGAATCATTGATAAGCAACATAATAGCAACATTCCTTAGGGAAGGCTTTAGGTGAAATCTAACCCAAGATAACTCCAATGAAGAGATTGACGGGTTGCAAAGGATCTCCTGAACAAGAGAAAATGATGGGTTTAAATATCTCATTCCTCACAACTTGTGAATCATGAAACATGAAGGAAATTGTCAAGAATGACATAACACCACCTCAAAAGATAAGGTTGAAAGAATTGCACTTCGGAATGCAAGATGAAGAATGCTTGAGCTCCAACAAGGATCTTGATGAAGACTTGGAGAATGAATTAAATCCTGATAAGGCACCATGAAGAAAACTCTAGAAGGACTCTGGTAATAAAAGTACGATCCAACGAAAGGAAAGTTGAAAAGAACGAGATGAATCCTTGCAATGATTTAGATGGAGCTTCGACGAGGTGGCCGAGGAAACTTGAACTCCAGAAAAGAAAAGATGAAAACACTTGGAACTAGAATTTATTCATCATGAACAAACTCCGAAGGAAGGGATTAATCAACTTGACGAAAGAAGAATAAGAATTATGTTATGCTTATCCTCCACCAATTAAACTGATGAGAAGCAATGGATTTGCATACTACTTATTCGCGTTGGAAAAGATAAAGAGAGATATAGCGCGTAGACGAACCAAGCGTAGTCGAACCAAGCGTAGTCGAACGAAACCTCATGATCGCAACGAAACAGAAACTATCGAGAAGAAGCACAACCAGAAAGAAGCAAAAACATGGTAAACACACAACACAGAAACATGACATGATGCTCAACCGAGTATGATGCATGTCCATTTTAATGACTCATGGCATCGCAAAGTGCAACAAACAATACTACAAGTTAAGTGGAGCTCAAGATGCAACGAGTTGCATATTGACAAAACACCACATTCAATTATTTAGTTCACTCTCATTAATGTACCCAACCATATTAAATGTTGTTAAACATGGCAAGAAGGTGCAGCATAAATAAACTAACTATTTAGGCAAGTTTAAATGAGGCCGGAAACAACAAGCAACAATTCCGGAAAATCCTCATAAGCAAATTTTAAATTTGGTACTGTTCTGCCCTAAACCACAATTTTAATGTTATTAAATAGCAAATAGAGTGCACCATGTTAGTCTATGCATTTTTCTACCCCACTTACATGTAAAGTTTATTTAATTCGGAGCTACGATTCTTTAGTAATGAAATAAACCATTTTAACATGTCATTATGCAAATTAAATGCAAAAATCAATTTAAACATTTCAAACATGGATGAAAGTTGCATATTATGAAAGTACATGAAATTCTAGGCATTTTAAATATATAACATGTTTCATTTGGATGCATGGATATTTAGCTATTAACAATTCAAAATGATGGCAGTTATGTAAATATGCTTGCACAGGAAAATGATGAAACCATAGAGCAGAAAAAAAAAACATGCTTGGGCCGGGAGCAGCACGGTGCAGCGGCCCAGATGAGCATTCGGCATAAGTGGATGTGTGCAAAAGACATGGAAAACAGGGCAAAAAGTGGAGCGCCTAGGACTCAAACCCAGGACCTCTTGTGTTAATGCCCGCTATGCTAGCCAACTCGACTGTGCCTTTGATCGTGAAAGAAATGGGGACTCCAGCTTACTTGAGCCAACTACAGAAGGTCGAGCTTTTGGAGCCATGGCTCACGGTGATGCTCGCTGGCGATGCAAGCGAGCAAAGTAGCGGGCATCGACGCTACAGGACAGCAGCGGGCGTGCGGAAACCTGTGTGGGTGTGGTTGCGCGAGTGGCGGAGCAACGGCATGAGCAAGGGCTCAAGAACAAGCTCGGGTAGGAGCTCGTCTCGGCCACGGCAGCGAGGCACGGCGAGGCAGTGCCAGTGTACATCAGCGCGGCCATGTGTCGCGCAGGAGGCACGGCAAGGCGGACGCTGCGGGGAGTGCGTGTGAGGATGCATGCAAAGGTGAGGCGAGCAGAGGCTCGATCGCCATGAACGCACACCTACATGTCGGCGATGACGGCAAGCAAAGCAGCGGCTGCCAGTGCAGCAGAACACCGGCGGCGGTGCGGGATGTGCAAGGGAGTGCGGGTGCGGTGGTGCGCTTGCAAACGGTCGAGCACGAGCTCGCGCAGCGGTGCAGAGCGCGTGCGCGTGCGAGCAGAGGAAGCAGAATAGCGCGGGGCAAGCGGGCACTGCGCTGGCCTGTTGCGCGCGAGCTACAGGTATGCAGAAGCTGGTGCAGGGACGCACGGGCATGCTACAGCAGGTACAGCAACTACACAACAACAACAACAACATAAAGATGCAGACTTTGCCGAAGCACCGAGTGCTCGACGAAGGCACGAATCTAGCGACGCCTACGCGGATCTACCAGCGACAGGAAGGAGCAGGGATGGATCTGGATATACCTAGTATACCTATAACATGAAGATGCAGCCGGGGATGCAGTAGATCAACGGAGAGGAGGCGAGGAACTCTGGTGGACTTGCTGTCCGCGAAGAAGGCGGAGTAGTGGAAGAAGAAGCCGACGAACTTGGCGATCCTCGGTGTGGATCGACGTCCGGACGGATCCGTGGCAGCGTGGAGGTGCTCGGGGTCGTTGAAGGGAGGTTGTGAGAGGCTATCCCGAGCATGAGCTCGAGCTCGCTCAGGCCATGGTGGGCAGGGCGTCGGCTATGGCATGGCTTCCTTACTTGGCGGCGGCGTGGGAAGGAGAGGGTCTGAATGGATACAGGAGAGGTCGGGGTAGGGTTTGGACATGATATATAGGCGCCTAGGGGTCTCTCCGGCCGTCAAATCACCGACGCGTCGACGTGGCTCCTGTAGATGAGCTGAGCTGCCGTACAGAGGTCAGGGATGGCTCTGTGCTGGAGGACTGGTAGGCTGCACTGGGAGGCTGCTACTTGGCCGGCTAGATTAAGGGAGGCCCAGGTGGCTGCGCTGGGAAGGCCCCCTAATGTTTTCTTTATCAATATAATTCCTTCGGAGAGGAAACAAGACAGAAATGTGCAGGGGGTTAGGAGAGGGGTAAGTCCAAGATGAAAATATTTCTTCTCTCTTGGAAATATGGTGGATTTTATAAAATTGGTTTGGGAGATTTTAGAGGTATAAAAATAATACAAGTTTGAATTTATTTTTGAACCCAACCAAACACATCCAATTGAGCTAAAATTTAACAGAGTGGCTACCGACATGGTGTAGGATTTATAGGAAAAGAATGAACATTTTCCTAGACAGGAAAATGTCACATGAAAAATTAATTGGGATAAAGAAGAAAGGTGCAGTTTCAATGGGTTTTGCATTTGACCATGGCTTGGTTTGGGTGTTGAGGTGCATTGGAACCAGGAAAACAAACTTGTGAAAGAGGGGAGATGGAATGCACACAATATCACATGAACATAGAAATGCAACCACAAGATGACCATGATGCAATACAATGAAATGGCAAGAGGCACAATGAAACATATAACAAAGCAAAATGATCATGTCAAAAACAAGGATGGTAAAATGCAATATAACAAGCGAGATGAGCATGGTGCAAGAAGCAAAGATATGACAAAGCACCCATCATAAACATTGCAACAAACATATATGAATGAAACATGCAAAACAATTATGATAATGCAACAAACACAATAATCACACGACAACAACTAAAATAAATGGAAGGCATCTGGAGCATCGGTCTCGGGGCATTACAACTCTCCTCCACTAACAGAAGATCTCGTCCCGAGAACTTAGGAACGAGACTGAAGAAAAGAGGATGAGGTGAAACAAGAGCTGAAGAGAGAAGATGAACAAGGTCGAGAACACTCAAGTAGAAAAGAGGAACAACAAATATGACGAGAATCAAAAGCTCAAAGAATAAGATAGACTCTGAAACCACTCTGGTTAGAACAAGGTAGAAAAGGAATAAGAACGAAAGAATTCGGATAGTGTTCGGGCAGAAAAGGAACACAGAGATTGGCAAGAAAAAGGACTTCAAAAGAGGACTTGAGACAATGGTAAAATGCATAAACAAGGATTAAACAAGATGATGGACGAAAAGAGCAACATCATGGTGCCTCCAGAATGGAAGAATAGAAGGTGAATCATTGGAAGGAAAAGAAAGGGGAAAAACAACATACAACTTCCCCATAATTGAATTGAGAAGCATCCTTGCAAGGAAGGATTGAACGGAGTTGTTGGAAATCAACAACGAAAAGAATAAGCTTCTTATGGGCTTAAGGAAAACATCTCAAAATTTGAGGTGCACTTCTGCCACTATCGGAAACAATTGATTTGATTGAGAGCACCGAACAGATGAAACACTTCTTCCACCAAGTTGATAAGAGAAGACTTGAATCATTGATAAGCAACATAATAGCAACATTCCTTAGGGAAGGCTTTAGGTGAAATCTAACCCAAGATAACTCCAATGAAGAGATTGACGGGTTGCAAAGGATCTCCTGAACAAGAGAAAATGATGGGTTTAAATATCTCATTCCTCACAACTTGTGAATCATGAAACATGAAGGAAATTGTCAAGAATGACATAACACCACCTCAAAAGATAAGGTTGAAAGAATTGCACTTTGGAATGCAAGATGAAGAATGCTTGAGCTCCAACAAGGATCTTGATGAAGACTTGGAGAATGAATTAAATCCTGATAAGGCACCATGAAGAAAACTCTATAAGGACTCTGGTAATAAAAATATGATCCAACGAAAGGAAAGTTGAAAAGAACGAGATGAAGCCTTGCAATGATTTAGATGGAGCTTCGACGAGGTGGCCGAGGAAACTTGAACTCCACAAAAGAAAAGATGAAAACAATTGGAACTAGAATTTATTCATCATGAACAAACTCCGAAGGAAGGGATTAATCAACTTGACAAAAGAAGAATAAGAATTATGTTATGCTTATCCTCCACCAATTAAACTGATGAGAAGCAATGGATTTGCATACTACTTATACGCGTTGGAAAAGATAAAGAGAGATATAGCGCGTAGACGAACCAAGCCTAGTCGAACCAAGCGTAGTCGAACGAAACCTCACGATCGCAACGAAACAGGAACTATCGAGAAGAAGCACAACCAGAAAGAAGCAAAAACATGGTAAACAACACAGAAACATGACATGATGCTCAACCGAGTATGATGCATGTCCATTTTAATGACTCATGGCATCGCAAAGTGCAACAAACAATACTACAAGTTAAGTGGAGCTCAAGATGCAACGAGTTGCATATTGACGAAACACCACATTCAATTGTTTAGTTCACTCTCATTAATGTACCCAACCATATTAAATGTTGTTAAACATGGCAAGAAGGTGCAGCATAAATAAACTAACTATTCAGGCAAGTTTAAATGAGGCCGGAAACAACAAACAACAATTCCGGAAAATCCTCATAAGCAAATTTTAAATTTGGCACTGTTCTGCCCTAAACCACAATTTTAATGTTATTAAATAGCAAATAGAGTGCACCATGTTAGTCTATGCATTTTTCTACCCCACTTACATGTAAAGTTTATTTAATTCGGAGCTACGATTCTTTAGTAATGAAATAAACCATTTTAACATGTCATTATGCAAATTAAATGCAAAAATCAATTTAAACATTTCAAACATGGATGAAAGTTGCATATTATGAAAGTACATGAAATTCTAGGTATTTTAAATATATAACATGTTTCATTTGGATGCATGGATATTTAGCTATTAACAATTCAAAATGATGGCAGTTATGTAAATATGCTTGCACAGGAAAATGATGAAACCATAGAGCAGAAAAAACATGCTTGGGCTGGGAGCAGCACGGTGCAGCTGCCCAGATGAGCATTCGGCATAAGTGGATGTGTGCAAAAGACATGGAAAACAGGGCAAAAAGTGGAGCGCCTAGGACTCAAACCCAGGACCTCTTGTGTTAATGCCCGCTATGCTAGCCAACTCGACTGTGCGTGTGATCGTGAAAGAAATGGGGACTCCAGCTTACTTGAGACAACTACAGAAGGTCGAGCTTTTGGAGCCATGGCTCACGGTGATGCTCGCTGGCGACGCAAGCGAGCAAAGTAGCGGGCATCGACGCTACAGGACAGCAGCGGGCGTGCGGAAACCTCTGTGGGTGTGGTTGCGCGAGTGGCGGAGCAACGGCATGAGCAAGGGCTCAAGAACAAGCTCGGGTAGGAGCTCGTCTCAGCCACGGCAGCGAGGCACGGCGAGGCAGTGCCAGTGTACATCAGCGCTGCCATGTGTCGCGCAGGAGGCACGGCAAGGCGGACGCTGCGGGGAGTGCGTGTGAGGATGCATGCAAAGGTGAGGCGAGCAGAGGCTCGGTCGCATGAACGCACACCTACATGTCGGCGACGACGGCAAGCAAAGCAGCGGCTGCCAGTGCAGCAGAACACCGGCGGGGGTGCGGGATGTGCAAGGGAGTGCGGGTGCGGTGGTGCGCTTGCAAACGGTCGAGCACGAGCTCGTGCAGCGGTGCAGAGCGCGTGCGCGTGTGAGCAGAGGAAGCAGAACAACGCGGGGCAAGCGTGCACTGCGCTGGTCTGTTGCGCGCGAGCTACAGGTATGCAGGAGCTGGTGCAGGGACGCACGGGCATGCTACAGCAGGTACAACAACTACACAACAATAACAACAACATAAAGATGCAGACTTTGCCGAAGCACCGAGTGCTCGACGAAGGCACGAATCTAGCGACGCCTACGCGGATCTACCGGCGACAGGAAGGAGCAGGGATGGATCTGGATATACCTAGTATACCTATAACATGAAGATGCAGCCGGGGACGCAGTAGATCAACGGAGCGGAGGCGAGGAACTCTGGTGGACTTGCTGTCCGCGAAGAAGGCAAAGTAGTGGAAGAAGAAGCCGACGAACTTGGCGATCCTCGGTGTGGATCGACGTCCGGACGGATCCGTGGCAGCGTGGAGGTGCTCGGGGTCGTTGAAGGGAGGTTGTGAGAGGCTATCCCGAGCACGAGCTCGAGCTCGCTCAGGCCATGGTGGGCAGGGCGTCGGCTATGGCATGGCTTCCTTACTTGGCGGCGGCGTGGGAAGGAGAGGGTCTGAATGGATACAGGAGAGGTCGGGGTAGGGTTTGGACATGATATATAGGCGCCTAGGGGTCTCTCCGGCCGTCAAATCACCGACGCGTCGACGTGGCTCCTGTAGATGAGCTGAGCTGCCGTACAGAGGTCAGGGATGGCTCTGTGCTGGAGGACTGGTAGGCTGCACTGGGAGGCTGCTACTTGGCCGGCTAGATTAAGGGAGGCCCAGGTGGCTGCGCTGGGAAGGCCCCCTAATGTTTTCTTTATCAATATAATTCCTTCGGAGAGGAAACAAGACAGAAATGTGCAGGGGGTTAGGAGAGGGGTAAGTCCAAGATGAAAATATTTCTTCTCTCCTGGAAATATGGTGGATTTTATAAAATTGGTTTGGGAGAATTTAGAGGTATAAAAATAATACAAGTTTGAATTTATTTTTGAACCCAACCAAACACATCCAATTGAGCTAAAATTTAACAGAGTGGCTACTGACATGGTGTAGGATTTATAGGAAAAGAATGAACATTTTCCTAGACAGGAAAATGTCACATGAAAAATTAATTGGGATAAAGAAGAAAGGTGCAGTTTCAATGGGTTTTGCATTTGACCATGGCTTGGTTTGGGTGTTGAGGTGCATTGGAACCAGGAAAACAAACTTGTGAAAGAGGGGAGATGGAATGCACACAATATCACATGAACATAGAAATGCAACCACAAGATGACCATGATGCAATACAATGAAATGGCAAGAGGCACAATGAAACATATAACAAAGCAAAATGATCATGGCAAAAACAAGGATGGTAAAATGCAATATAACAAGCGAGATGAGCATGGTGCAAGAAGCAAAGATATGACAAAGCACTCATCATGAACGTTGCAACAAACATATATGAATGAAACGTGCAAAACAATTATGATAATGCAACAAACACAATAAACACACGACAACAACTAAAATAAATGGAAGGCATCTGGAGCATCGGTCTCGGGGCGTTACAACTGTCCTCCACTAACAGAAGATCTCGTCCCGAGAACTTAGGAACGAGACTGAAGAAAAGAGGATGAGGTGAAACAAGAGCTGAAGAGAGAAGATGAACAAGGTCGAGAACACTCGAGTAGAAAAGAGGAACAGCAAATATGACGAGAATCAAAAGCTCAAGGAATAAGATAGACTCTGAAACCACTCTGGTTAGAACAAGGTAGAAAAGGAATAAGAACGAAAGAATTCGGATGGCGTTCGGGTAGAAAAGGAACACAGAGATTGGCAAGAAAAAGGACTTCAAAAGAGGACTTGAGACTATGGTAAAATGCATAAACAAGGATTAAACAAGATGATGGACGAAAAGAGCAACATCATGGTGCCTCCGGAATGGAAGAATAGAAGGTGAATCATTGGAAGGAAAAGAAAGGGGAAAAACAACATACAACTTCCCCATAATTGAATTGAGAAGCATCCTTGCAAGGAAGAATTGAACGGAGTTGTTGGAAATTAACAACGAAAAGAATAAGCTTGTTATGGGCTTAAGGAAAACATCTCAATATTTGAGGTGCACTTCTGCCACTAACGGAAACAATTGACTTTATTGAGAGCACGTAAGAGATGACTTGAATCATTGATAAGCACCATAATAGCAACATTCCTTAGGGAATGCTTTAGGTGAAATCTAACCCAAGATAACTCCAATGAAGAGATTGACGGGTTGCAAAGGATCTCCTAGACAAGAGAAAATGATGGGTTTAAATATCTCATTCCTCACAACTTGTGAATCGTGAAACATGAAGGAAATTGTCAAGAATGACATAACACCACCTAAAAAGATAAGGTTGAAAGAATTGCACTTCGGAATGCATGATGAAGAATGCTTGTCCTCCAACAAGGATCTTGATGAAGACTTGAAGAATGAATTAAATCCTGATGAGGCACGATGAACAAAACTCTAGAAGGACTCGGGTAATAAAAGAATGATCCAACGATAGGAAAGTTGAAAAGAACGAGATGAAGCATTGCAATGATTTAGATGGAGCTTCGACGAGGTGGCTGAGGAAACTTGAACTCCAGAAAAGAAAAGATGAAAACACTTGGAACTAGAATTTATTCATCATGAACAAACTCGAAGAAGGGATTAATCAACTTGACGAAAGAAGAATAAGAATTATGTTATGCTTATCCTCCACCAATTAAATTGATGAGAAGCAATGGATTTGCATACTACTTATTCGCGTTGGAAAAGATTAAGAGAGATATAGCGGAATATGGGAGAGTCTTCATGAACCACCGGTAGGATTTGGAAAGAACGAATTAATTGATATGATAAGAACAGAAGTGAAAATCTGAAATGAACCACCGTGGCAATGAAAATGAACGAAGAGAAGGGAACGAATCACGGCAAAGAATTAGAAAACGAACGATGATACTTGAGTGAATCTAGGTATAAGATAATGAAGAGATCACGAACTGATTAACGAATACTTGTATGATGCGCCGGGGTAATTGGAGAATGATAGTTGGAATGTGACAACAAAGAACTCTTCTGAAATGATGACCTCCGGAGAATCGAAAAGGAAAGAATTCATGAAATGCTGCGCATGAGTAAGAAAAGAATTTATGAGAACCGGAATAACTCGAGAGGATATCATGAAGCTAGAACCACGAATCTTCAAGAGAACGGTCGAGGATTGGGGAGAAACTCTTCTTCGGTCTTCAAATGTTGAGAATGACGACGAGGAACACCACCAAAATTGTTGAGATACTCCGGGAGAATGAAAAGCTAAGAGGTTGAGCCAACAATGCAAATTATTTGAAATCGATCTTGGAAAAGCATCTGACTGATGAAATTCATTCTCACGTCAAACTTCGAAAACAATTCGAGAATAACTCTGAAAGATTAGAAGAGCCAGGTAAGATCCTGGGAAAAGACCTGTGGGTTAGGGCCCACTGAAAAAGAAACACACCGTTGAAAATGAATGAAGAAGAGATGATGCACCGGAACAATAGAAAGACTTGAATGAGGTGACAGCCTCGAATTAATTTGAAGGCAGCTACGAATCTTCAGAGATGTCTTTAGCACTCCGAAATGATTAAATGGAGAGAGGCGAACGAGCAGGGGAAAACATTTCAATCAAGGAAAAGAATACGATCAACACCGAAAACTGGAATTGGATCCACCAGAAAGGAAAACGAGATGGACAATGATGAACTATACGAGAATTCACCGGTTGAGATACTTGGGGAAGAAGTGAAGAGGCTTCGCATGAATGAAATTGATGCTCGAATAGAGGCTTAGACTCTGGGAAGAAAAAGGGGTGGGAGGGTGGAAAAAATAAAGGCAACTTGGAATGGGAACCAACGAATAACTTGAAGAGAAAAGCACTGGTTGAATTAATTTAGCAAAGAATGCGAAGGCTTCGCACGAGTAGGATGGATACTCGATTATGGACTCCGAATCCGAGAAGAAAAAGGGTGGGCGGGTGGGAAAAAAGAAAGACTACTTCGAATGGGGAAACAATGCTGTTAAGAAAGAACTGAGGATTGATCTCGCAAAAGACGACGAGGGTCGAATGACTCGAAGAGAAGTGCGACGGATGAAAAGAGCTGACATCGCAACGAACGAAAACTAACTGCGTGATCCAAAAATAATTTGAAGGGGAAGAGGAGTATATCAAAACACCTACGTCCAGATTTCTCACGAGAGCGATGAAGGGGCTGAGGAGTAAAAGGAATTCCTACTCTCCGATATAACTAGACTCCAAAAAAGGTTTTCTTCTAGACTCGACAACGGCCAACTACGATCAATCAAGGGGGCTCCTATGGTCGGTCGAGGCTCTGATACCAACTTGTCACGCCCAATATGCGACCCTATCCTAAAGGAACTCAAAGGTCCCACCAAGGATAGAAGCGCATATTGGAGACGCTTTTACAAGGTGGATATCATTACATTTTACCATTACATAATAGCTGGGGATACATACAAAAGGCATACAGATGCCACATGAATACATCAAACATCATACAAGATAAAAACATCCGACTACGGATGAAACACAAACAGAAACTCAAACAACATCCACCCTGCTAGACTAGACTGCCGACCAGGAACCTATCTCAAGATCGACGAATAAGAATAAGAACTCCAAAATAAGAAAACATCGCTCTCACGTCATGATCATCGCATTGCCTGTACCTGCCACTGCTGTTGTAGTAATCTGTGAGCCACGAGGACTCAGCAATCCCATTACCATGGGTATCAAGACTAGCAAAGCTTAATGGGTCGGAAAGGGTAAGTGGTGAGGTTGCTGCAGCGGCTAAGCAATGTATGGTGGCTAACTTACGAGTACACGAGTAAGATGAAAAATTATGCAAATGGTCGCAAACTAGTAATTATCAATAAGTAATCCTGAACTACTTACGTTCAAACATAAGCCAACCGTGTTCTCCTCTCGAACTTCCACGAAAAGAGACAGTCACGGTTTCGCACGCGGTTGGTGTATTTTAATTGAGTTTACTTCAAGTTCACTACAACCGGATATTAAAAATTCCCATCTGCCACATAACCACGGGCACGGCTCTCGAAAGTTTAAACCCTGCAGGGGTGTCCTAACTTAGCCCAAGACAAGCTCACAATCCGCGGAGACAATCCTCCATCTCGGGACCCTCCGATCAGACTCGAAATCCCGGTGCACAAGACATTTCGACAATGGTAAAACAAGATCAGCAAGACCTCCCGACGTGCTGACACCCTGATAGTAGCCACGCGTATCTCGTCTCAGGCCACGATCGGATAAGCTAAGCGTATAGGATCCAGAGAATCCAAGTTGCCTAGGGGCGGTCCCGCACGGTGCTCTAGTTTGGGACCAACACCATCAACACTGGCCCACTGTATGTAGAAAAGAATCCTCGGGTTCATGACTTCCTATGCCAATTAATTATTTAGTTCAATATTATTATGGCAAATGTTAAAACCAATGTTGGGCCTTGCTGGAAGAGTTTTATTCAAAGCAAACTGTCAAGAGGGGCCCATAAACCCTCACCGTGTTAGGGATGCAAAATGAAGGAATATAACACCGGTATGACAGAAACTAAGGCGGTAAAAGTGGAACAAAATACCAGGCAAAAGGCCGAGCCTTCCACCCTTTACCAAGTATATAGGTGCATTAATTAAATAAGAGATGTTGTGATATCCCATGATATCCATGTCCCAACATGGAACAACCTGCAACTGGCAACGCTATAAGGAAGGGGCTGAGCAAAGCGGTAACATAGCCAAACAACGGTTTGCTAGGATGGTGGAAAAGGTTAGAGGCTTATCATGGCAATTTGAGAGGCTTGATAAACAGGTGGTAGGTAGCGCGACATAGTGATAGCATCGAGACAACTAGCATAGCAAAGATAGTAGTGAGATCCAGGGTGATGGTCATCTTGCCTGAAATCCCTCTAATAAGAAGAACGAGTCCATGAAGAAGATGAACGGCCTAGATGAACCAAGCGTAGTCGAACAAATCCTCACGATCACAACGAAACAGGAACTATCGAGAAGAAGCACAACCGGAAAGAGGCAAACAACATGGTAAACACATAACACATAAACATGACATGATGCTCAACCGAGTATGATGCATGTCCATTTTAATGACTGGTGGCATGGCAAAGTGGAACACCACATTCAATTATTTAGTTCACTCTCGTTTATGTACCTAGCCATATTAAATGTTGTTAAACATGGCAAGAGGGTGAAGCATAAATAAATTAACTATTTAGGCAAGTTTAAATGAGGCCGGAAACAACAAACAACAATTCCGGAAAATCCTCATATGCAAATTTTAAATTTGGTACTGTTCTGCCCTAAACCACAATTTTAATGTTATTAAACTGCAAATAAATGCACCATGTTAATCTATGCATTTTTCTACGCCATTTACATGTAAAGTTTATTTAATGCGGAGCTACAATTCTTTAGTTATGAAATAAACCATTTTAACATATCATTATGCAAATTAAATGCAAAAATCAATTTAAACATTTCAAACATGGATGAAAGTTGCATATTACGAAAGTACATGAAATTCTAGGCATTTTACATATATAACTTGTTTCATTTGGATGCATGGATATTTAACTATTAACAATTCAAAATGATGGTAGTTATGTAAATATGATTGCACTGGAAAATGATGAAACCACAGAGCAGAAAAAAAAACATGCTTGGGCCGGGAGCAGCACGGTGCAACGGCCCAGATGAGGATTCGGCCCAAGTGGCTGTGTGCAAAAAGAAAGAAATGGAAAACAGGGCAAAAACTGAAGCGCCTGGGACTCGAACGCAGGACCTCTTGTGTTAATGCCCGCTGGACTAGCCAACTCGACTGTGCCTGTGATAGTGAAAGAAATGAGGACTCCAGCTTACTTGAGCAACTACAGAAGGTCGAGCTTTTGGAGCCATGGCTCACGCTGATGCTCGCCGGCGACGCAAACGAGCAAAGTAGCGGGCATCGATGCTACAGGACAACAGCGGGCGTGCGGAAACCTGTGTGGGTGTGGTTGCGCGAGCGGCAGAGCAACGGCATGAGCAAGGGCTCGAGAACAAGCTCGGGTAGGAGCTCGTCTCAGCCACGGCAGCGAGGCACGGCGAGGCAGTGCCAGTGTACATTAGCGCGGGCATATGTCGTGCAGGAGGCATGGCAAGGCAGACGTTGCGGGGAGTGCCTGTGAGGATGCATGCAAAGGAGAGGCAAGCAGAGGCTCGGTCGCCATGAACGCACACCAACATGCCGGCGATGACGGCAAGCAAAGCAGCGGCTGCCGGTGCAGCAGAACACCGGCGGGGGTGCGGGATGTGCAAGGGAGTGCGGGTGCGGTGGCGCGCCTGCAAACGCTCGAGCACGAGCTCGTGCAGCAGCGACGTGACGCGGTGCAAAGCGCGTGCGCGTGCGAGCAGAGGAAGCAAAACAGCACGGGGCAAGTGGGCGCTGCGCTGGCGTGTGGCGCGCGAGCTGCAGGTAGGCGGGAGCTGGTGCAGGGACGCGCGGGCATGCTACAGCAGGTACCACAACTACACAACAATAAAGATGCAAGGAGCAGAGATGGATCTGGATATACCTAGTATACCTATGACACGAAGATGCAGCCGAGGACGTAGTAAATCGATGGCGAGGAGGCAAGGAAGTCTGGTGGACTTGCTGTCCGTGAAGAAGGCGGAGTAGTGGAAGCGTGGAGATGCTCGGGGTCGTTGAAGGGAGGTTGTGGGAGGCTATCACGAGCACAAGCTCAAGCTCGCTCGGGCCATGGTGGGCAGGGCGTCGGCTATGGCGTGGCTTCCTTACCTGGCGGCGGCGAGGGAAGGAGAGGGTCTGAATGGATACAGGAGAAGCCGGAGTAGGGTTTGGACATGATATATAAGCGCCTAGGGGTCTCTCCGGCCGTCAAATCATCGAGGTGTCGACGCGGCTCCTGTAGATGAGCTGCCGTACACAGGTCAGGTATGCCTCTGGGCTGGAGGACCGGCGAGCTGCGCTGGGAAGCTGCTGCTGGGCCAGCTAGAGGAAGGGAGGCCCAGGTGGTTGCGCTGGGAAGGCCCTCTGATGTTTTCTTTATCAATATAATTCCTTCAAACAGGAAACAAAGACAGAAATGTGCAGGGGGTTAGGAGAGGGGTATGTCCAAGATGAAAATATTTCTGCTCTCCTGGAAATATGGTGGATTTTATAAAATTGGTTTGGGAAATTTTAGAGGTATAAAAATAATACAAGTTTGAATAAAATTCAAACTTGGGCCATTTTTGAACCCAACCAAACACGTCCAATTGAGCTGAAATTTAACAGAGTGGCTACTGACACGGTGTAGGATTTATAGGAAAAGAATGAACATTTTCCTGGACAGGAAAATGTCACATGAAAAATTAATTGGGATAAAGAAGAAAGGTGCAGTTTCAATGGGTTTTGCATTTGACCATGGCTTGGTTTGGGTGTTGAGGTGAATTGGGACCAGGAAAACAAACTTGTGAAAGAGGGGAGATGGAATGCACACAATATCACATGAACATAGAAATGCAACCACAAGATGACCATGATGCAATACAATGAAATGGCAAGAGGCACAATGAAACATATAACAAAGCAAGATGATCATGGCAACAACAAGGATGGTAAAATGCAATATAACAAGTGAGATGAGCATGGTGCAAGAAGCAAAGATATGACAAAGCACTCAACATGAACATTGCAACAAACATATATGAATGAAACATGCAAAAAAATTATGATAATGCAACAAACACAATAAACACACGACAACAACTAAAATAAATGGAAGGCATCTGGAGCATCGGTCTCGGGGCGTTACACAAGAGCAGCATGCGCAACGAGAGGTACATCACATCCCTGATTATATCTAATTCAACTATTCAATTTCTGGCCAATAGTTAAACCTGACGGTGTTGTAAAACTGCTTGTATGTAAGGAACCTATGAGAAAATGAAACCAATTTCTGCTTATTTTATAACTCCCCCAATCAATACTGAACTGGCTGAATCTGATGTATCTAATCAAGTTTCCGGTGCAAACATACAAGCTCATGTTGTTCTTGAGCCTGAAGTGTCTAATGAACGGATTGCTAATGAAGGATTTGATGCAAACATTTTACATGCTCCTGGTGATGAACATATAGTGTCTAATGAGGGATCTAATGCAAGCATTTTGCAAGATCCCATTGAAGGATTTAGTGTCTAATGATGATCTGCTATGTTGAGAGAGACATAGAGATTTGCAGGCATTGATGACAAGCAAATTATAGTACATTTTCATGGCTTGAGGAAACGTCGAGGCCATCTACCAGAAAGTCCCCATATCATGACAACGTAGCATAAATACATTTCTAATCTGTTGTTTGAAACTATTGGCATACTTGTGCAGGATAGATATATTGGTATGTGGTTTGCGCACTGGTTATAGGTGCAATTACACTTTGATATTTTCAGCCAGAGAACGAATAATTCAAGCAGGTACAGACCATGCTAGTAGTCCTTTACACCATGTTGCATTTTGTGTTTTTTGGTGCTTACATAATTTAGTGTTTTATAATCTGAACTACTTTGGATCATTAGCTGGTTTTCAAAGTGCATGTAGCTTCACATTTCTCAAGTTATGTTGATTTCCGGAGTGCAAGTGCCTTCGTATTTTTTAAGTTAAATATTCGCCCCTGGTAACTTGAATTCGTGGATCCGCCACTTCACACAAATCATACACGCAGGCCAGTACGAATTAAATGAAATGCAGGGACTTATGCTAGCTCGTTGTACAGGCTCACTGCAGCTCTGCTTGCGCTTGGGATGTTCCATGTACAGGTCCATGTTACCACTTGCTTGGATGTGCAGGCCTTGTGCTCCTTGCATCCCCCTCTGCATTTTTGACACGGCGAATGGTTGATCAAATAAGAGGAATCGACCTTGCTGTTGTACTGGAGGACAGATACTTACAAGGTTATACGGGTGTGCAGGATGTGTACCAGATCCCGTAGCGCCGTCATGCTTCGCTAAAAATGGTTTTGCTTGTTTCAGATGAGATCTCCAGAAGAAATAAGAGTTAAAGTCAGAGTTGCATAGGCGTGTAAGCTAAGAGAGCAGTGAAAGGATATCTAAACATCGTCGAAATAGTGCACAAGGGAGTGATGTGTGGATACCTAGTTCGGGCCGGCGTTTGGGCATGCTCGCCTAGCTAGAGTGCGGGTCACATCAGAGCCGTTGAGGGTGATGCACTGGCGTTGGCTGGCCGCGCACGGATGCAGATCTTGAGTGGCAGCGGAGCGCTATGATGCGGTGGACGTGACCGTTGGTGAAGCCCCAACGGCCTCGGGGGGCGGAGGTGCGACGATGTGCTGGTGAAGTAGCCCCGGTGAGGTGGGAGACGGCGTCGGTGAAGCGCACCGGATGCGGTGCAAGTCGGTGTTTGTGAGGCACGTTGGTTGCGGCGGCCGACGTTGTCGATGGACCACCCGGTGCGGTGGACGAGGGCATAGATGAGGTAGCTCCGGTGCGGTGGTCAAACGCGACCGTCGTCTTCATCGTCGTCGTCCGGCACAGAGGTGGGGAAAGAGACGAGACGAGGGGCGATTCGAACTTTGCTTGGGTTGGCGGCGAATTAGGGATTTGAGCAACCTGGGCGCGGAAGGGGACGGTGGAGAAGGGAGATTTTGCAGGGCTGGAATTGGGGCCGCCAGATATTTCAATCTGAAACGTGGAAGCGCGAACTTATTTTGTCGTCGTTCTTTTTTTGGGGGGAGGGGGGAGGGAGGGGGTGGGTGGCTGGGTGCTAAGCATCCGTACGACACACGCGACCACCACGACACGACCCTGGTCTGCCTGGTGCGCCTACATTTGAGAATGCAAACGAATCTATATGTATTACCATGCCCGTGTTTTCCTTGCAAATAATTAGTCATTTGAAATGAGATACTATAAATTAATTAATGAGGAGTTATTTGAAAAAAATCGAAACGGTATCCACGCTAACATGGATTAGAGTGTGTGTCACATAATTAGTTATTTGAATTAGAGTGTGTGTCACATAGCGATCTCCAATTCTAACGTGGATTTCGCATTTCACGGTATCCACACTACTTTTTTAATACAAATTCATATGTATATGATGAACACCATGGTAGTGAGAAAACTTTGGATGGATTCAAACATATGACCTACAAATTAGCACAACAATCGAGTCAATGTCAACTTTCCCAAACCTAGTATGGCACAAATTCAAAATAATTACCCATTGCACCCCATGCCGAGCTCTCTCTCCCTCCCTCCCTCCCACCCTCTCTCGCTAGATACATGCATTGCCTATCTAGCCCCCAACCTCTCGTGCGCATGCATGCACGTTTTCTATCTAGGTCACTCCCTCGAGACTGTCTCACTCTTTCTTCCGCACGGCGGGCCACACTCGCTCAATCTCGCTCTCTTTATCAGAGTCTCGATTAACCTCGTTTTCTTTCACACACAAATGATATATCTCCATATTCCGGCCTCGATCGACACACTCTATACTCTCTCACGCAAATTCTCTAACTAGGTCAGTCCATCCAAGCCGCCCCCACTCTTTCGACCTCATGGCGGGCCATGCTCGCTCAATCTCTCTCTCTCCCTCCCTCCCTCTCCCTCTCTCTCTCTCTCTGTATGTCTTGATTGACCTCGCTCTTTCTCGGACACAAATGTTATATCTCCATGTTTGAGCCCAATCCGACACATTCATATTGTATACTCTCTCACGCACATTGTCTATCTAGGTCACTCTCTCCAACCCGTCTCACTCTTTTGATCACACGACGACCCACACTCGCTCAATCTCTCTCCCTTTATATATGTAATCGATTGACCTTGCTTCCTCCCATGCACAAAATATATCTACATGTCTGTGACTGGATCATCTCTCAAGCTCTATCTTACAGCCCTCACCCTTCCCAAAAGCTCAATCGGACAATATCTCTCTAGAGCATATATATCTTTTCAATGAATGTCAGACCACACTCACTTTGTCTCTCTATCTATATGTCTCTCGGTTGACCTCACTTTCTCACACCGTATCTTCCACACATTGAAGCTACCTCTCCATCCCTTGCAAAGCCGGATCTATTTACACTGCGAGGGGGACTCCATCCTTGGATAAATTTGTGTAGGCATTTATTCCGGTGGGTTTAGATTATATTCGTAGCATTCGACCCACAACTACTCCAAACACCGTTGCAACCCTCGCACCTCCCCCAATTGATTTCCGTCTGGCTCAGTCATCGCTCTCTCGCACATCCTTCCTCACCTTCAACGTCACACCATGGTATTATTGCAAAAAACTTTGTTGTTCTCTTTAATTATTGCAAATAAGCTACAAAACTACACATCGATAGTCCACCTGGAATGGAACAAATTTCGACCCATAAATTGAATTGCTACAAACTACACACCGAGGGGCCCACCTATCACGAAACAAATTTGGACCATATACAAATTAAAAAATAAAGGACGAGGATCAAACATGCGACCAGGGCCTTCAAGCCGCACGTCAATAGGCAACATACGTAGAACAGCAATGTTTGTCGTACCCCCCTTTGTTCATATAATGTTTTTATATTACCACAGCATATTTAATGGATAACATGTAATATTATTTTTAGTACATTAGTGGGACCGACTCATTAGCATGTACTATTCGCCTTCACTTATTGGTCGGTTCCATGTGTGCTCTCTCTCTCTCCTCTCCTTTTGCGTTTAGACGCACGGGCAAACACGAAGAAATCGTGGGCAATGTTGCCGTTGACCATATCTAGACGCGTTCACAAGTTACGTCACCAGTTTCACGTACTAGTAGTACTAGTCAATGTGTACGTGCAATGCACGTTAATTTGGAAGTATATTAAGTGCATGCGGATATTAAGTAGGATATTATTTGCGTGTTATTATGCGATTAGCACTATTTTTGGCATGAAATTAACTGCACGCTAAACATGTTGAGCGCTCGACATTGAAGCAGTCTAGGTCGTTGGATGAGAAGGAATACATGTGGCTTGATGATGTTTTATATTTAATTTGATACGGCTCTAGCAGAACATTCAATCGATCAAACCATAGATTTCATTCAGTATGACTCCGACTTTACATTCATACGACGATCGATCTAAAATAAATGGAAATGATAAAGTTTGGATTTTAAGCATGGCAATCCGAACGTTTTTCATGGCAAATTTAGATTACGCGGCGGCGGGGGCGTCTTGCGGTGGGAAGCGGCTCCTCTGCCGTGCTCTATGTGTCGTCGGGCCACTGACCGACGGCGACGGCGGCGTCTTGCGCTGTTGTTGGCATACTCCTGGACGTTGGCCCTAGCTTCAAGGAAGGCCACAATGTTCTGGACTTCGGTCTCCAGGAGCGAGTCAACTGGCAGGAGGAGGCGACTGGCGTTGGTGCAAGGAAGCGGTCGACGGCGGCCATCCATGCCGCTGAGGGGGGCACTGGCACCCACGTGGGGACAGGCACTGGCAATGGTGCGGCGGAGACATTCGTGTGCACGGGCACCGGCACGGGCGTGCACGTCAGTGCACGCGCAAGCGAATGCGCTGGCAGGTGCACGGGCGTGAAAGTCGGCAGGGACCTCGTGGAACCCCGTGGCATCAAGCTCGGCGACAATGTGCGGCTCCCAGCCCATCAATGCCACGGGGATGGGCGCTGGCACAGTCGGGGCGATGGGAGCTGGAACGGGAGCGGGGACAGGCGCGGCGTCTTCCCGCAAGGGCGGTTCAAGCTCGTCCCAAAGCGCCTTATGTTCTTGAGACTCCGGCTGGGTGTCTTCCTCAGGAAACTGGAAGACTAAGGGCGGAGCATCATGATGCGGCATGGCATACGGTTAGGTCAGGCTGGTTGGAGGTAGACGACGGGAGAATCGGAGGGGAAGAGAGAAGATTGTAGCGATACCGGGTAGTGTGGAGTTGATTCTAAACTGCGGCGCCGACGACATTAAAAGTGGGAGCAGTTGGAACGAAGGTGGGCGGCGGAGCCTGGTCAAAGGCTCGCCTCCCGGTGAGCCTACACAGTGGTCTGCTCGCACGCCTCCCTCTCAGCCGGCACAGCAGTCTGCTCGCACGCCTCCCGTCGACTCACACGCTTGCTCGGACGGCACCTGCCGATGAGAAGCGGGACTCGTGGCGGCACCTAAACGCCCCACGGTTTCAATAGTGAAAGCGTTCACCTTAACGTGACAGGTCTTTGTTCCAAAATACCTTTGCTCTTCATTTGTGCAACTTCTCATAAGCAGCTTGTCTCAAATTGAAGAAAAAATTACGTAGGAATATTTCTGCCATATCACGTGGCCATGCTCAGTTTCATGAATTTATGGTCACTTTTGGATTTTCTGAAATTTAAAATCCAGGATTCGAAACAATATCATAACCTGCATCATGCAATAAATTTCCAAGCGATGCATCTTTCCTGTTGTATTTCTTAAGAAAGGATTTGGTCAAACATTTTGCTTAGTTAGACTTCAGACAAGTTATATATGCAGAGTAAAAGGATAATCCCTCCGTACCAGTGCATTGCCTGATATATTAACTCAAGTACTAGGCACGAACAAACGGGCTCAATTCTGTGCTCATCCTAGTTGACGGGTGACCTTGGGTAGCGGCGACCGAGGGAATTGAACCGTGCTCGGCACGGTAGGTAACGTTGTCTAGTTACTAAAGCATCCCTCCATTGTTCATTGGTAGTCATTACGGACCGAGGACATGAGGGGAATTTCCTAGGGTAGGAATTCTGGCCGCCAGATATTTCGACTCGAAATGCGAAGGCTCGACCGGTTGGGGTTGGCTAATGTGCGTACCACGCACGCCACCAGAAGGACACGAGCCCGTTTTTTTAGGATCAACACGAGCCAAGGTCTGGCTGGTACACCATTCGGTCCTACCGTTCGAGAATACGAAAGGAATCTTTTAAATTGTCGAACGAATCTATGTGTATTACAATGCCCATATTTTCCTTGCAAATAGTAATCTCAACGTGGTAATTGATTCATGACGAGTTCCTGAATTAGAGTGAGTTTTTGATATAGTGATCTCAACGTGGATTTCACATTTCCTGGTATCCCTAGTAAGTTTTTCATTGCAAATTCAAATTTAAAAGATGAATGGTATGGTGGTGAGAAAACTTTGTATGTATCAAGCATATGACTACACACACACACGAACACAACAACAATCCAATAATTATAGTGCATCTATTTTTCCAAACCATGCATGTATGACACGAATTCAAAAATACTCCTTCTGTTCCTAAATATTAGTCTTTTAGAGATTTCAACAAGTGACTACATACGGAGCAAAATGAGTGAATCTACACTCTAAAATATGTCTATATACATCCGTATGTGGCAGTCCATTTGAAATCTCTAAAAGACTAATATTTAGGAACGAAGGGAGTAAAATGTAAGACATGCATGGTCCTCAATTCAATATTTAAAATGAACAGGAAACTGAAACATGAATATTAAGTCTAGTGCTACAGTACATGCAAATGTTGTGTTTAGGCGGAGCTATGTAGATTGTCGGGGGTTAACCCCTCGACCTTAGATAAAATTGTGAAGCTCTGTTTAGGATTGTTTAGATTATATTTGTCCCCACCCTCCCAAACACCGATTGGTTGTGCACCCCCCTCCCCGGGAGAATATCATGTGCCCCCACACCTTAGATGCTATATGCTGATACGAGTTGCTTGGAGCTTGTAGATCTGAGATATAGCAGCTCACAGGATGTCTTAATATTTTTACAGGAAACCTTAATGAGTTTGAGAATTGCACACAATTTGTACAAAAACTACTCAGATGCCCTTGGATCCCATATCCAACGACCTCGAAGCTCGTATCACCGTAGCATCTAAGATGAAGGAGGACATCATATTCTCCTGTATGTAAGAATATCATGTGCTACCACACCTTAGATGCTTTGGTGATACAAGCTCTTCGGAGCCGTTGGATTTGTGACCCAACAACTCCTCGGTGGTTCGAATGTTTTTTTGCAGAAAAGCCCCCAAAGAGTTCGGCCACTGCTTACAAGCACAAAGACTGCTCAGATGCCATTGGATCTCAGATCAAACGACCTCGAAGCTCGTATCACCGTAGCATCCAAGCTGCGAGAGCACCTGATGTTTTCTCGCACGGGAGAATATGAGGTGCTCCCGCACCGTAGATTCTATGGTGATACGAGTTCACGGAGATCTAACGGCTCACAGTAGGAGGTTTGAATGTTTTTGCAATATACGCCTGAGAGAGTTTGGGAATTGCGCAGAAAGTACAAGTACTACGCATGTGGCATCTGATCACAGATCATACGACCTAGATGCTCGTATCACCGTAGCGGCTAATTAAGCTACGGGGAGCACCTAATATGAGCAACGGGGAGCCGTTGGATCCAAGATGCAGCGGCACACACGAGGCCTGAATGTTTTATTTGCAAAAAAACCTTGGAGAGTTTGGAAATTGCGCATAATTACAAAGACTACTCCCAAGCCATTGGATCTCAGTTCCAACGATGTAAAAACTCGTATCACCATAGCATCTAAGCTGCGGGGTGGATGTGATATTCTATGCCGCTGTCATTTTTGTTCGTAAACTTGCAAAATACGTGTAACTCGTGCCGTTACTTGTCTAACCGCGCAAAGTGTTTGTTCAAAAAAACCATCCTACACTGAAATATCGGAACAACACACGGGGGTCCCACTTGTCATTGATCAAATTTGGACCTAAAACTAACAAATCTGAAAGACGAGATTCGAACTGGCAACCTGGACTACAAAGCGTAAGTCGATAGCCTGAAACAACAACGGTTGTTGGCTTTGTCCCATAACTTGATTTTATACAGTATTACGTTGAGTAGAGTAGAGGGAGTGCCTCGTCAACACGTGCATGACCGTTGACTCACTTACTGGTGGGTCCCAGGTCTGCGATCTCTCTCTCCTCTCCATCGTCTAACCTTTAGACGCACGGGCACACACGAAGAGCGGCGCTAGCTTGCCGTGGTGTTATTATAACTAAAAAAGCTTGGAAAATAGAAGAATCGCCTAGAACAAGAGACGTTGTGGCTGGTCGAGACGGAGCTAACCACACCTATCCTCCGTGCCACGTTAGCATGATGAAGCTGTGTGGCTAGTGGGGTGTTTTCGACCGACTGGCTGGGTCCCGAGGTCGAACCATAGGTACTACGTCTGATACAGTATATTTTTACACGCACATTTTTCCTCCGTGCCGAGACGTGGCACACCCTACCGCGCGGTTTCGGGGTCCTCCCGGGTGGTGCACGCATATATTCTTCCTTGCCGAGACGTGGGACGCCCTACCGCGCGTTTTCTGGGTCCTCCTCGGTCGTAGCGCCGAAGCAAGTAAATGAGTCGTCAAATCACGAAAGACCACCTTTCCCGCCGAGTACATCAGTGAAGCACGGTGGCTAGCTAGTTGGGCTAGTGCGACCGATTAGCTAGGCCGCCGCCACATTTGTTTTTTCACCCCTTTTTTATCTCCTTGCCGGCAGGTAAATTTAAATATCCACCGCGGCGTTGCTCTGGTGTTTGGGTGCGGCGGCAGGATTTTTAATTTTTTGATTGACGGGAGCAGGCGCGGCAGGATTTTTAATTTTTTGATTGACGGGAGCAGGCGCGGCAGCAATTAGTCACGATGACTCCGCCTGTAAAACCCACTGCTCCCTGATGTGAGAAGTCGTCGACTGGTGTTTTCCCATGGTGAAAACCAAAAGATTCCCCCGCTCCTCGGCTGGCTCCCTCCGCCTTCCCGTAGATTGCATTGCCTTTCAGCCATTTCGCCCCCTTTGCTTCCTCTCCCCATTGCTTCTACCTGGTGCCATGGCGGCGCAGCAGATCACGGAGTCTGAGGTGAGGCGCCTGACACAGGAGCTCCAGGCCAAGGATGCGGAGCTCAGGGCCAAGGACGTGGAGCTCCGTGAGCTCAAGGAGGAGAGGAGTGCCATGCTCCTCCGTTATGTGCGGGAGTTCACGGAGCTTCAAAAGCGGCAGGCGTCCACCACAAAGATGCTCGAGGCATCGGCGGCGTTGCTGCAGAAAGCGGGAGATACGATAGGCCGTCAGGGGAGCCGGCTGGAGCGCGAGCGGGCCGATCGTGACGAGGTCCAGGATCGCCTCAGCCACTTGGTGGACCAAGTTGCCACGCACGTGTTGCGGCTGCGCGATGCCTACCGTCGTGCCAGCGCGACCATGCCGGCCGTCGGGCTAAACCCGTTCGACCACCCCGTCGACTTCAACGAGCTGCGGCTTCCTGACCTGGTCTCCTTCTTCACCTATATCTCCGAGGAGCTGAGCCGTCTCCGCGCGATGGTGGGGGCGGAGCTGGACAAGGAGGGGTTGCGGGCTGCCGTCGCCGTTGCCGGGCGAATCCTCTCAGGGCTCCGTCACCGGAATCCATTCGTGCCATTGGACGCCGTCTTTGACGAGCTGGCTCCCGTCGACCGGGAGCGGGCTCTGCGGGCGGTTGCACCCTGCATCACCAACGTCGTGCGCCTCGAGAAGCAGAGGGACTTCGGTGGTGTTTAGGCGTCCTCTGCATGGGCATGTCCATGTCTCGGCGCAACATGACCGTTGGATCAAACTCAGACGGTGCAGATCAGTCACTGTAGCACAAAGCGTGTGGGTGTGTTTGGTTGCATTCTCATCTCAATATAGTTGTTCCCTCTTCGTGTATTTGTGTTAACCTACTAGTGTGGACTCATGCACCCTTCATGCACTCTGCCAAACACCCAAAAGTGGGTCGAGAAGGGAACTTTTGCTCCCATCCCGTGCACCCTTCATACACCCTGCCTAACACTGATTCGTGCTTCATATGGTTCATGTTTCGTGGAGTACTGTAGCACCGTACTCTCCGTGCGCTGTAGACCTAGTTCTGTTAACATTGATCTCACCGTTCATTCTCGACCGGACAGTCGAAAAAGCGGTACTATGTTACATTACTGTTCATATAGTTGACATGCGCACAACATCATTTGTTATCGTCATATCTTACTACACTAGCAACAAGATTATGTAGTACTGACGTATGAACCACTGCACATGCCTAGTAGTAGGAGCACTGTGTATGTTCAAGTGGCTGCCGTGTTTCGCACTCCTCCGTCGTAAGAGTGGAAACGCTTGATGTAATCATTTTTTTCTTCAGAAAAACAGTGGACACGCTCTACCGTGCGGATCCTCCTCGACGGTCGTCGGGAACCTTGCTACTCACTTTCGCCGACGTGTGGGACAGCCAGCATCGGGGTCCACCAGCCATGCACTAAATTACTCCGTACTAGAGTGCCCAACTGTGCAGTAGACTACCCCGATCGAAGCGCCGCAGTAATGCCCAATGAGCCATCAAATCACAAAACCCCCTCCTTTCCAGCAGTAAGTTGGACGGACGAAGCAACCATCATTTCACTCTTCTCTCTCAGCTTCCTCTCTTGAAGAAAACCCCACTCGCTTCTCCCTCATCTTGTTCCTCATTTCTTCAAGAAAACCCCGACCTGCTTCTGCCATTGTTCTTCTCTCCCAAAGAAGGAAAGGTGAGCGCATCAATGGTGTTGATTCTGGCCAAGGCCCGGTCTTGCAACCCAGAGACTGACCCTATAACTCCCTCTCTGTTCTTCTTTTGGGTTTGTGATTATGGTTTCTTTTCTTTTATTTCTATTTGACAGTTTCTTGATGGACGCTGGAGCACCGGCCGAAGTGATGTCTATGGCTCTGGCCAAAACCGTCGAGGCTCATGGTACGAAGAAGCGCAAGCACCCCGCCGAGACTACCGCAGACAAGCTCAAAGCCATCGCCCTGTCCAAGCCCCCCTCTCCGGGATCCCTCATTAAGCAAGTCCAGGTAATATCTCTTCTTGACGATCTTTTTCTCGATCTTGATCGTGTTTTTTCATCTAACACGCAGTACTAGTACTAGTAGTACAACTTTCTGGGTGATCTTGCATGTGATTTTTGTGTGCCAAATGACGGTTCTAAATTCCTCTTTTGACCAAAACATGCGAGAGGTTGACACTGATTTCTTATAGATTACTTTCAACTACTTTATGAACATCAATGCTACCTTTGAAGAGGGTATATTTGCCTCAGTAACTTGTGTTATGGATATTGCAAGTAATCCCTCTGCTCTCATGCCTTTGAAGACATGTTCTAGTGTCTTTGTTCACTCATTTCTGTGCGTATATGTAGTCATATATGGAGTAAAATATCGAAAATCATCTTATATTTATGAACGGAGGTAGTAATAAAATATTTGGTTTCTGTTTGAATTAGAACCAGGTCCGCGGTGGAGATGAAGTTCTCAAAGTCATGCCGTGTGAACTGGAAGACCCGAGGATGAGTTCTACTGCTAAACTATCCAGCTGTTGTGTCCTTGTCGCCACGTGTCCTGAACTAGTGTTTTCCTGTAGCATTGTTGTCAGGCGTGTTCTCGAGGCTGTACTTGACCACAACAATTTCCTGGTTGTGCCTTCGATTACGAAGGGTGTGGTTCTTGTAAAGCTTCCCGACAAATCTGATGCGGCCTGTCTTCATCGTCATGTTTATGAGTGGAAAGACCACTCTGTTAGGTTCTCCAAGGTTGACGAGATGGTGATGGTGCAGGTAGACATCTCTCACGAAGTCCATGGCCTAGTCAGTTATGCGGGGTTCATCCCGTAGGTCGGTGGCAAGAAATAGTCTGCAGAGTTTAATTAGTGCAACTTTGCTTGTCTGTAGTAAGTACTATTGTTCAGTACTTGATTTGTGTTTGTGAACCCTGTATTGTTTAGTACTGCCGCTTTTGGTGTGTGGTGAGTCCTGAGAACAGTCTATGTTAATGTCTGTCCACTCAATTCAGTCTGTATATTTTGAAGTATCCAGATCATCTTTTTTGTGAGGACGGTTTATCAATTATGGTTACACTCCAATATCTGTATGCATTGCAGGGTTTATCGCACCCACCAGGATTTCCAGTCCCATGGATGTTCGGTCCATACGATTTGTCACGACCTTTGGACTGTCCTGCTTGTGGGAGTAGGCGGGGGCCCTGCATGCCACGCGTAGTTGGACGATCAATCTTCTGTTTAGTACTTCAACATAGTGATTTCCTGGTAAGGATTCACTCGTGTCACATCAAGTAAATCTTATTGATTTACTGTCTAAATCTTATTGATTTAATGTCATGTTTTCTTTCTTTTGCTGCAATTTTACGATGCAGGTTTTGCCATGTGACATTCATCACAGAATAAACCGTTTGGTTTGCTCTACGATGGCTATTTTTGCAGGTTTCACTTCTTATGTCGTGTCAGTAACGAAGGCACTGTCCATCACTTATATTACTGGAAAAAATTGGATCAGTCTGTTGTCTGAGTACAAGCTGAATCCCTATGATGAACTGCAGTTTGGTTTAACAAACACGCCACAATTAGTCCTTCTCGCGTTTAAAAGAAATGAAGAAAAAGACTGGATCACGGTCACGGAGCCTAGTCAAGTTAGAAAGCTGATCATAGCAGACCAGACACGATCGCCGCTGTCTCGCACATCGGTACCACCTTCAGCAACGGATCGAGCACCGGCAGTTGCTCTAGCACTGACAGCGGCAGCAGCTCAGTCTGATCCAGCTGAGGATTGGGCACCGACCGCGTCAGCGGATCAGGCTGATCTACCGGAGGATCGGGCATCGACACCGGCACCTGCTCCGACACCGGCACCAGCTCTACAAGGAGCACCATCTCCGGCAGCAGCAGCGGCACTACCAGTCGCACCGGCACGGGCACCAGCAACGGCTTCGGCACCTGCACCAACACTTGCACTTGCATCTGCTCCGGCCCGTGCAGCGGCAACGGAACCAGCAGTTGCACCGGCAACAGACTGGGCTGCAGTTCGCACTTCATATACCAAAGTCCTTACAAAAACCGACATGGCCACCTTCTTGGTAAGCATTGGCCGCCCAAGTGCTTCGTTCTTTTTTCTTTCCATGTTGTTTCACATGATTCACTGTGTTGATCTAACTGTTTGTGTATGTCTTCTTGTTTGCAAACAGAGAATTCCTAGAGCAACGAGGGAGTCGTTCAACAATCCGGGCGACCGTGGCCAAGTTTCTCTTACCATGCGCAGCCTTGGTGTGAATGAACCTGCTCAATATACCGTAAGTACAAAGGATGGTCGCATGATGATTGATGCTAAAGGATGGTCAAGGTTCAAATCTAAATCATATCTTGCGGTAGGGGATGATGTCAAAATCGAACTTTCTCGGCAAGGAGAGCTGGTCCAAATCAACTTTGAAATTCTTCAGTAGCAGCACGCAACTGCCGAACTGATCTATCCTCCGAGAGATTTTGATGTAATAATCTGGCATGGTGAAACAAGTGTCATGTGTGTATAAGTAGTACGACAGTATCGTTGATAGAATTGCAACTCTGATTGCTGGTTAGGAACTGTCGTTCGATTTCATTCCAACAGCTGACGTGCTTTATTCAATTTTGTGTATGTGCCTTGTGACAGCATCTAAACCAGCGCCGTACCGATCGCTTGCAATATGAAAGCGCCGAGGTATAACACATGGGCCCCCAAACATGCAGGCCCACCGGCCTGTGGCCCAAAGTCCAGAACCATGAGCATGTCTGAGTATTATATTCTCAGCTGAACGCCCATAATGCCCGTGCGTTGCACGTAACATCAAGATGCATTTGTATGAGTATTTTATCTTGTGAGAGAAAAGGATAAACGAGGGAAGGCCTTATTTGCAAATGTGGAGAAGTGTGTGGGTACCTTTTTGCAACATTGCCATAGTTTCCTTCCTATCCGTCAGATATAAATCGGACGGCCTATATTGCAGGATGGCAGGCACACCATCATCACCAACTGATCTATACTGTGTTAAAAAAACTCTTTTTTATAATTATATATGTTATATATATTCCCCTTGATTTTTCTTATGTATAAAGTTGTGATATAAAAGATTTTTATATTTCTTTACAGAGGGAGTATCTCTCTGTCAAAAATATATTTATGTGTAACTAGTTACTCCTGTCTTTCTACTTCCTTTCGCTGATATGTGGGGCATCCGGCAACGGGGTCCACGTGCCATATGCACCAAATTAGAGTGCACAACTGCACGGTAGACACACCCCGGTCGTAGCGCCGCAGTAATGCCCAATGAGCCGTCAAATCACAAAAAACCCCACCTTTCCAGCTTTAGCAGTAAGCTGGACGGACGAAGCGGCAATATTTCACTGGGCCTGAATCCCCTTCTCCCTCGTCTGCTTGTTCAGAGAAAACCCCCGCTCGGCGATTGCATAGGGTTTTCTCATGGAGAACCTGGTACGAATTCTTCATCCATCCCCGATAAATCCAAGTCCCTTGGTCGCGGGTAATCCTAGGATGGCAGCCGCCGCCGTTGATGCATTTTTCTTCCTACTGAATCTAGTGTGTTTCATTTGCAGTGCCCAAAGTGCGAGGACCCTACAGGTTTCTGCGCCCTCGGCGAGACGCCACACTTGTTCCTTCTCATCCTAACACAGGATTTTAAAACGCGCACAGTATGTTCCTAGAATCCTCTTTTCTATCCGGGAGGGTGGGGTTTTTTGAACATGCTGTCGACTAATTTGGAAATTTGGATTGCTATATTTGGATAAAAGGTACTAGTACCATGGTCAACACTGACGTGAAGGAGGAAATTATTTCTAGATTTGGATAGGGAATACATTGTGTTCTCATATTATTTTTCCTGCAGTGCATTCCTTGCTCTGCCAGAACACATGTACTCAAGATGCTCGGCCTTGCCATAACTGAATACACCAGTTTAATGGTCACAGTGAAGACAAGCCATGGATATAAGTTCCGAGTTGGGTTCATGAACCAAGAAGATCGCTGCTTTTTTATGGCCGAACTTGGATAAACTTTCTCAAGTGTTACGGACTGAAAGTTGGCGCACGAATGTTGATGGAAATAGCAGAACCTGGTCTCATCTTCACTGCGATCTTCCACCCCGACGTCGTTCCAATTGTTCATCCATGTTAGTTTTGTATCTGGTTCTTGCTTGTTGCCTCGATTACTTCTTAATCCACCTATTCTGTCTAACTAATCACAATTTAACTTTAGAAGTAGCAACGAATCTCTCACGAAGATGCTACTTCTAACTAATATTTTCTTATAATTGGTGGCACGTGTAGGTTTTTTCAGAGTTAAGCAGGCTACTCGTTTGTTATTCTATAAGAACTCGGCTGTTACTGATGGCACTGAAGTTGACTGGGACGACATCCACAAGTTCCTACACTTTATTGATCGTCTTGAGGTCCTTGTGGGGCGTTTCAATGGTGGAAGGCCACGTGGGATATGTGTGCCACTGCTGCACTCGTTGAACAGGTCCAACTGTGTCGAGAAACTTATGGTACGAGCTGTTTTCTGTTATATATGTTGTTCATAAACTCTTGCTTATACACAGTTTTACAGCTGTGATCTTCTTGAAACAGAAACTGCCCAGTTCTATTGTTCCTATACAGATGCCTGACCATGGTCGGGTCAGACTTGCGCTTGGTCACAACATGATGTTTATGTCGACCTACTCCATTCCCCTTGGAGGTGAAAAGATACTTATTCATGGGTGGTCTCAAATAATGAAGGCCCGTCCATCTTGGAGAATAGGACAGAAGATTATGTTCCTGCTTTTCCATGGCTCTAAAGCGAATATCCTGTTTATTGACCACATTGCGAGATGAAGCCGCTTTCAGAAGGTTGTGGATGCGCGGGGTGGCGCCTGGGCCTTGTCCTGGGGCTTGGCGGCCTCACCCTTGGTTAACTGTAGGCAAAGTAGCACTGTTCGAGGCGTGCTTTGTACGGTTGAACCTGTATAAGTACTCATACTGCTTTCAGCTATGGTTGTTAAGTGCCCCTGCTGGTTTCAGTTAAGGTCGTTAAGTACTCCTGCTGCTTTTACAGTCTGTCGTGTTTCTTCAGTCCTGTCTTCCTCCAGCCGCCAAAACCAAACCAGCGCCGGCGGGGCCGCCTGCTTCCGCCTCCCACGGCTGGCTGCGCCTCAGCGCACGCATCGCCGCCCCACCGTCTCCTAAATCATTAACGCCGACGTCCGAGGCCTCGCCGTCGTCCTCCGCGCGCTTTGGTGCGCTCGCCGCGGCGCCGCCCTCTCGCGTTGTCAACATGGTCAACAAACAAGAGGAATCGGCAGAGGACTGTACGTGGAGAGGATGACAGTAGGGGCCCACCATGTCCATGGCCGGACGCAAGGAAGTTCCTCATTTTTTGTTATATATACTCCATTGTCAGCGTATGGAAAAAGAAAATGCTTCCTCCTAGTGGTTTCCTGACATCTCGGACCAACGACATTGTCAGCGTATATAGTCAATAGACAAGAGAACAACATAAGATCGGCTAACACCTGGGACGTAGCTGCTCGAGCAGTATTTTTTTGTTATTGTTGAGACGGAGCAGGGTTTCAACTAGGCTATGGCCTGTCTAGCCCAGGCTTATATTTTATGTTCACCACATGACAGCCCAGCTATTTTTTCTTTGTGAAAATGAGCCCAGTTTATTTTTTCTGAAGAATACCCAATCCAGGCCTACTTATTTTTCTACGCCCTGATGGGCTGCAACTCTTTCAAGACGCCTGCAAATCTTGAAAGTAATATGAAATGGGCTATAAATATAAAAACAGATGACAAATTGGCAATTACTTTATAATTTCTGAATTTTTTCACATTTTCAGATTCCAATTTCACTGGGCTTTAACCTAATTTAAATATATCTTCAAAGTACTTTAAATCTGGCTCGACATTTCGGTATTAAAAATAGTTTGGAACCCACAGAAATATGCGAAATTTCGTTTAAATTTTTAACCCTGGCCCTGGCCAACAAAAAAACGGACTGCAATAAATTGCATAAGAAGTTGCAATGAGCTATATATAAATTATTAAAAAAATAGGGAATGGTCTGACTTGTGGGCCTATTAAGTTGACGTGTATGCAAGATTTTTTTACTTATTATATACGACAACAAACGATTCTAGCAGACGTAACCGTTGGATGTCAATCCAACGACCGTCGTGTTTCTTCAATCTCTGATCTTCTTGCTCCAGCCGCCAAATCCAGCGCCGGCGGGACCGCCTGCTCCCGCCTCCCGTGGCCGGCTGTGCTGCCGCGCAGGCCTCAGCGCCCCTACTATTCCCACCACTGGCCAGGCCATCCCTCTACTCACCCACATCCCTCCACTGTTGTGGCTTCGCCGCCTCCGGGTCATTCCCTTCCTGGGTCTCGCCGTCGTCCATCGCGCTGGTGTTCTCGGCACGGCGTGGTCAACATTGTCAACAAACGACAACATCGGAAGAGGGATGTACATGGAGAGGCTGACAGTTGGGACCCACATGGTCCATGGCCGCACGCAATCAAGTACCTCCTTATTATGCCAAAAAGAATGAATACTCCCGCTGACAGCTCGGACCCACCAGCTATATCTTCGCACGCAAGGAAGTGCCTCCTTATTACGCACAAAAAATGAATACTCCCCCTGTTAGCTGGGACCCACCATAGTGGGAGGCTGACTTGTGGGCCTACTAAGTTGACGCGGACGGAGGGCTTTGTCAACTTAGTCAACAAACAATTCTATCACCAGTGACCGTTGGATTGTTAACATCCAACGGTCGTCCTGCTTCTTCAACCTCTGATTTTCTTGCTCCAGCCGTCCAAACCACCGCATTCTCTTGCCTCCCGTGGTCGGCTGTGCTGCCTCAGAGGCCTCACCGCCCCCTACTACTCCCACTGCTGGCCAGGCCCTACGGCGACGGCAGCCTCACACTGCAGCTGGACCAGTGAACCCTCGTACTCCTCTCCGCGTGGGCATCCACTACCGCGTCTTCCCCGACTCCGTGTCGTTCCCTTCCTAGGCCTTGCCATCGTCGACCACCTTGGTGCTCTCGGCGCGGTGTGGTCAATGTGGTCAACGAACGACTTCCATCGGAAGAGTACTATACATGGAGAGGCTGACAGCTGGGTCCACGGCCGCAGCAAGGAAGTGCCTCCTTATTACACGCAAAATAATGATTCCTCCACCTGACAGCAGGGACCCACCAGACGGGCCACCGTATTTTGTGAAAAAACGTTTCCCCCCTGACTGCTGGGACCCACCAGCTACATCTTCGCACGCAAGGAAGTGCCTGACAGTCAGGACCCACCTGGTCGAAGCGTACGTAGCGTTGTCATTCTGGTCGCGAACGTGTACGTACATACGATCGGTCTGTCTGCATGCTACAGCGATGAACCGTTGCCGAGTAAGGAAGGGCACGTGTCGTAGTAGAGGCACGCACGTAGCATGTACACGTGCGTACAGCCAGGGTGCAAGAAAGTAAATACGGCCACGTACGTACGTACGTACGGGCGGGGTCTCGAACGCCTACTCACGCATACGTATGGCCAGGGCTCATGTACATGGCTGGGTCAGAACGAAGAAACTGCATCATCGTCGTGTTCATCGGGAGCCAACCGGCTTAGACGGAACAGGCGATCGAAACGAGGCCTGGCGTACCGCAGAACGGAGGAAACGGCCTTGTGTTCGACCGGCCACGGTTGAAACGGGATCTTGTTCATCTGGAGGGGTCGGGCGTACCGCAAAACGGAGGAAACGGACTTCTCTTGGACCTTCTACGGTCGAAATGGGGTCCTGTTGATCGGGAGGGGTGTGGCGTACCACAAAACGGAGGAAATGGACTTGTCTTGGAGCGCTATGGTCAAAACGGGGGTCCTGTTCATCGGGAGGGGTGTGCGTACGGTAAAACGGGACTCCACGGGATACTGTTCATCTCCACCGTCGACCTCCTCCAGCCTCCATGGGCTACTATTCATCCACCGTCGACCTCCTCCAGCCTCCACCTGCGACTGTTCATCCACGGGCTCCTGTTCATCCAGCCTCCACCGCTCCTTCACCGGCTACTGTTCAACCAGCCCTCTCCACGGGGTCCTGTTCAACCACCCCTCCACGGGCTACTGTTCATCCAACCCTCCACCGGCTACTATTCAACCAGCCCTCCACGGGGTCCTATTCATCCAGCCCTCCACGGGGTCCTATTCATCCAGCCCTCCACGGGGTCTTGTTCATCCACCCCCAACCGGCTCGATCGATCAGGGTCCTGTTCATCCAGCGGCAACGGCCTCTACTACCATGGGGTCCTATTCATCCACCCCCACCAGGAACTGTTCATCCAACCCCCCCAACAACGCTCACTGTTCATCCAGAGGCAGCATCGATCGGCTTCAGTTAGCAGCAGTAGCGAAGGAATCACTCGGGTTCAGTTAACAGCAAGGATCGATCGATCGCTCGGGTTCAGTAACGCGTAGCCTGCAGTGCAATCGCTCGGGTTCAGTTAGAGCCCAACGCCTCGCTCGGGTTCAGTTAGAGCGCAACGCCTCGCACACACGCCGTACGTGTACGAGAGAAACGCGACCATTCGCTCGGCCCCGACCACCCACCGTAACCGGGAACTCCCCGATATTTTCCTCGCCCTCGCTTCTACCACGGTTTTTTCCGTCATGGACGGCCCAAAGAATGTCATGCAACTACGTCTCCGGCCAGCCCAGGACGAAAAGCCCATTTTCTGTCATGATTTTTTGTCATAGAAGTAGGATCCCACCACATCTATGATGATACCGGGTTTTGTCACAATTATCGTCATAGAAGTGTCATAAGCATGACAGGAAAAAAATTCGTTCTGCCCAAAATGTCACAGATGTGTATTTTTTTTGTACTGATCCTTCCATCATCCCCATCAACTCTACACCAACATGTTAAGCACCACGTGGGCCTATGACAAGACCTCGAGCACGCGCAATGGAAACTGAGGTGAACTCCTTCCTACTTGACATGCATATGGACATGAATGGGACTTGGTTGCTACCTCACCAAAATGCACTATGTATCATTAGGTACGAAGAGGAACAACCCCAAGCAGCCAAGGAGCATCACCAAGGAATAGGAGAATCCCCCCAAGACTTTGGGGAAGAAGCAGGAGACCCAAAGGAGCAGGACAGGAAGTCCCAGGCGACCCCGTGTGCACGGGCTACACAGGGATCTACGGCTGTAGCACCCCGTACGCACGGGCGTGTACTGTGCGCACGGGACCCCCGTGCGCACGGGCCCTATAGTATGGCCGGCTGAGATATGGTTTTGGGCCTCCACTTCATCCACCTCGCCACAAGCCTATATATTCCGTACCTAGAGTTATGTTTAGACTTAGCAAAGTATATGTGAGATATTTGAGAGCTTTGCTCCTTCTACCAGTCCATTGGAGATCTAGACCTCTTAGGAGAGGATCCACTTGTGGATTTCAATACCTCCTCTTGGAGAAGACTATCATAAAGACCTCACCTCCTTAGGAGTGGGAAGAACTTTACCTAGTGCTTGTTTTCTTTGATCGTGCTTGTAATCATGTGGATCTATGTGTTTGCTATTCTAGTGGATGTGTGATTGGGTTTTGTTGAAGTGAATTCCTCCTTATGTTCTTGGTGCTCATCCCGTTTCCCCCTCCAAGTGTGAAAAGATCCATCTTAGGGTTCCACCCTACAACATTTTGGTATCATGAGCAAGGTTGATTCACATCTTGGAGTCCCCACCCCCCATTCGCTAGCTTGATTTTGTTGTTTTTTCGTCCTAATCCGAAAATCCCCACCAAAAATAGCCCCAAAAAGTTTCTTGCAATTTCTTGGTTCTTGTGAGATTTGGTTGATTTGATCCACGAATTTGGTGTTTGACAAGTGGATCTACCCCTTATCACCATTACCCACCCTCCCAACCATCAATTTTTGCTGTAATTTTGCGAAATATCCACGGATCCGAGGTATTGTTGAGTTTCTAGAACACCCCATGCACACGGGCCATCGGGACGCCGTGCACACAGGTATCACTTACCCCATGCACACGGGCCTTCTAGAACCATTCGGCCAGCTGATGTTTTCTATCTTCTTGCCATTCCACCACCACATTTGATCTTCCGCAATACTTCTAGTGGGTGGTTGAGCTTTTGGGTTGCAGTTCACACGTGTCCTAAGGTGTTTCGGCTACTTTTTTGAATATTTACTATAGGGTAAAACCCCACAGCCCTTTATTAGAAAAGAAAACAATCCAACACTATACAAGCACTAGAGAGGTGATGAAGTTCAAAAGTTAGAACCTACCTTAACTCTACCTATATTTACAACATGGCATTTAGCCAAGCTATGAGCTGGCCTCTGATGTTGTCAATAAGCCTATGAGCTAATAAAAGAATGTCATGTACAAATTCACATTTCCAGGCAGCAAAACTAACGCACTCCCCTCTGGAGGTCCTTCCATTCCTTAAGATCCAGATGTTCCATGTTGCTGTGAGCATCACCTCGGAGAAGAAAGGGTGTCCAAATCTGGTTTTGGCTTGAAAAATACATTGCTGGATGTCAGACCCCTATGTCCATTCAATCTGAAGGTAGTTCCAAACCCTGCAACTAAAGTTACACTGGAAAAACAGGTGTGTCCTACCCTCATGAACATATGCATTGCAGGTAACACAAAGATTATCATCACTTGGGGACCTCCAGTGCCTTCTCACCACCATATCCTTAGTGTTGAGTCTATCAAAAGACAACAGCCACCCAAAAACCTTAATTTTCATTGTACATCAGCTCTTCCATAACCATTTGCATGGTTGGATTGTAGGCATGTTGGAATGCATGACTGTGTAAAACCCCTTTGCTGAGAAGGTGTGTTTCGGCTACTTAGCCACGATTTGACTTCATCATCACCGCCACTAGTTATCGGATTGGACCCCACTTTGACATCGACAACCCCATCTTCATACCAACCGTAAGCAAGGATGGTAACCTCGACGACACCATTGTATTATCCTTGCCATTACCTTGATAGCCTCGAGCCTCTTTTGCTTTGCTTACCCATCAAAACTAGCAAGTTGAGAATTGCCAGGCCACACTCTTAGTGCACCTTTAGTGTTTTGTCTCTCCCGTGCATATACTACTTGTTATCTCGCATTGTGGCTCGCATCTCAATCATTGTGGCATAGTAAAAAAAGGTTTTAAGCAAAAGAAAAAGAAGAGAAGCAAAGAGCTTGTAAGCAATAGCATCATGCCTCATAGCATAGTTACATCATCATGGACACTACATACATAAGCATACTTGGGATAGTAGACAACCCATTTCTCTACTAGGTTCGTGCACTAGCGTATCTAGCCCATTAGAGCAATCGAGCTAGCGTCTCTCTGGTATCCTTACAACAAGAGCACTCCCATGGCTCCACCCTTAGAGCTCACCCCTTTGGTTGTGCGGATCCCATCTATCTTCCGTGTGTGTTCCTAGTGATATCCTTGGGTTTGATCTATTTGTCTTACTCGCGATTTGTGAAAAATTTCAACTTTTTCAACATCTTGACTAACATTTGTTTGAATTATTTGTGCCAATTCCTAACCGAGATCCTCCAAAAGCCTTTTAATTGTAGGTGTGAGAAACAAAACCCGGTACAAGTTCTACTATTATAGCACCACGTGGGATCGTACCTATTACATCCACAATCTTCGGAAAAGGTAACTTTGGTTTTGTTCTCTCATTTTCCTACTCACCACCACTTCCACATGATGGATAGGCCTACTTCTTAGGAGAACCCGCTCTTCGAGGATCAAGATGACAAACGTGACTACGTCACCAAGAATCACTTCTTCATCGCACAACTTGCTCTACATCAAGAGAGTGAAGTTTTGGGTGACCGCATTGAGCAACTCGCCACCGATCTCCGCCAATCAGAAGCAAGACATCGGGACTACCTCGACACCAAGCTGCCAAACAAATGGACAAATTCCGCAACCTGATCGTGAGCCACACGTCTTCCTCAACCTCTTCACCAAGACGGCGTCACTCAAGTCGCCACGCGTCATCATATTCTTCTTCCGATGCGAGTCCTCCTCGATGCGACAACACTCAAGATCACCAAGCGCAAGGAAATCCATTCCATGGCAATGGCCTACAAGACCGAGTTTGAGCACGTGAGCAGGCACGACGCCAAGAAAGAGAAGCCATGGATCAAGAGCAACCACCACCACCACATCGTCCACGTCAAGCACCTCAAGACGGCGATGCAATCCAGCAAGATTAACAAAGTCATGAAGCTCAAGCTCAAGCGGCTCAAGACACACTCCGAGAGTCCACTCGAGCCGTTGCTCAATGCAACCGTCAAGTGCATGAGCAATAGGAATCACTTCGTCAAGCACGACAAGAAGAAGCCGCCTCGACCTCCCTACGCCAAGAGCGCAATCACAACGAAGATCCTCCTCCACGTTAAGACCGGCACCAAGCAGATCGAGTGCTTGAAGACCCTCTTACATGCCAAGAGACATTAACACCGTCACTACGATGAAGAACTCCGCTACCGCAAGCTCAAGTTCACCATGCCCAAGTTCTCCGGAAGCAATGATCCAGAGGAGTATCTCCCATGGGCATTGAAAGTCGACAAGATATTCCGTCTTCACAACTACGACGAGGAAAATAAGATCGCCATGGTATCCCTCGAGTTTCAAGACCATGTCCTCATTTGGGAGCAAGTGATCGAGCGACGCCGCGAGAAGGACGAGCCACCCATCACGACTTGGACGCATATGAAGGACGTCATGCAAGCTCGTTTCGTGCCTACATATTACACCCGTAATCTCTTCAAAAAGTTACCACTCCTCAAACAAGGCACAAAGACGGTGGAAGAATACTATCAAGAAATGGAGATCGCCGTGATATGAGCTAATGTCAAAGAAGATGATGAGCAAACAATGGCACGCTTCTTGAACGGCCTCAACCACCCAATAAGGAAGATCGCCGATTTCCAACGTTACCGTGACCTTCTCGAGCGAGTTCACCAAGCGACCAAGGCGAAGTGACAAGTACAAGAAGACTTCAAATATGCGAAGTACTCATCCAAGACCTACGGCTCATACACTCAAGCTACCACGACTTCGGCACCTCCTACCTCGACTAGAGCATCACCAAATACCGACGACAAGTCAAGTTTCAGGCAAGCGACGCCTTCCTTGACTCGCGCTCCGGCAAGCAACTACAAGAACAAGACTCCCTCTTCATCGGCACCACCGGATGATCCCGTCAAGACAAGTTATCTCAAGTGCTTCACATGTGGTGGCCGTGGACACAAGTCCTTCCAATGCACCAACCAGTGCACCATTATTGCCAATGATGACAGCACGTGCGACTCCATGAGTGAAGACGAGATGGAAGCTCTCGAGCGCGTCGCCATGCACCGTCAAGTGAATGAAGAAGAAGATGCTCAAGTCTATTGTGACAACGATTCAAGTCCCGCTCTCGTGGTCTCCAAGGTTTAGACACTTCAACACCAACAAGATGAAGACCAAAGGTGTGCCATTTTTCACACCAAGGCCGGCATCAACGGACACTCCATGAAAGTCATCATCGACAGAGGAAGTTGCCACAACTTGGCAAGTGAAGAACTATGCCCCAAGCTACATTGGTCAAGAAGAAGCATCCTCGCCCCTACAAGGTCCATTGGCTTAGCGACTCCGGCACCATTCAAGTGGAGCACACCATGCAAGTTTCGTTCAAGATCGGCGCTTAAGAAGACACTTTGGAGTGTGATGTGGTTCCTATGTCCGTATGCCATCTTCTCTTGGGAAGACCTTGGCAATTCGGTAGCGGCGTCATCCACAACGTAAGAACAAACCACTATAGCTTGAAGATAAAGGGAACGGAGTACGTGCTACAACCTATGTCACCAAGCTAAGTGATCACCGACAAGCAAGCATCCACCCATCATGGAGAGTCTAGTGAGAGAGTGAACCACCACAAAGAGAGTGAGCACCACAAGCCCAAAGTGAGCGACTCTACGCCAAGAGGGAACAACTTAGTCCTCCTAGTCACAAAAAGAGAGATGAGAGAAGTGTGTGAGAACCCATCGAGTGTCATCCCCTATGTCCTAGTGTGCAAAGATGAGGTGGCAAAGACTAACACTCCTAACCCCCTTCCTCTAGTGTTGTCTAATTTGTTGTAGGAATTTGCGGATGTCTTCCGTAATGAGCTACCTCCCGGTCTTCCTCCTCTACATGGCATCGAACACTGGATCGACCTCATCCCCGGCACACCTCTTCCTAACAAGGCTCCATCCCGCGTCAACCCCGAAGAAACCAACGAAATACAAAGGCAAGTCCAACATCTCATAGACCATGGACATGTGCATGAAAGTTTGAGTCCTTGTGCCGTGCCGGTCATTCTTGTGCCAAAAAGAGATGGTAGTTTTCACATGTGTTCTGATTGTAGACCCATTAATGCTATCACCGTTCTCTATAGGAATCCCATTCCACACCTAGATGATATGCTAGATGAGCTTAGCGGCGCCACCATTTTCTCAAAATTTGATCTTAAAAGCGGTTATTATCAAATCCGCATACAACAAGGTGATGAATGGAAAACCGCTTTCAAAACAAAATTTGGTTTGTATGAGTGGCTACTTATGTCTATGGGTTTATCGGAAGCACTCTGTACTTTCATGCGTGTCATGCATTATGTGCTTCGTCCTTACATTGGTGTGTTTGTTGTGGTCTATTTTGACGATATTCTTGTGTTTAGAAAATCCCTCAAAGAGCATGTAGATCATCTTAGGGCCATTTTGCAAACTCATAGGCAAGAGTGTCTTTATGCCAATATTGAAAAATGCACTTTTGGTGTTGACAATATTGTTTTCTTGGGCTTTGTTGTGTCTTCCAAGGGTGTTCATGTTGATGAGTCTAAAATTGAAGCAATTAAAACTTGGCCAGAACCCACTAATTTGCAACAAGTGCGTAGTTTCCTTGGTCTAGTGGGGTTTTATCATTGCTTTGTGGAAGACTGTAGCAGTACTGCTGCACTGTTGCATGCTTTGAGTAAGAAAAATGCACCCTTTGTTTGGGGACCATCTCAATCTACCGCATTTGATGAGCTCAAATCTTTGCTTACACATGCCCCAATTCTTGCATTGCCTAATTTCAACAATACTTTTGAGGTTCATTGTGATGCTAGTGGTAATGGAATTAGTCGAGTTTTAACGCAAGAAAAGTGACCCATTGCATACTTTACTGAAAAACTTTCCGGTGCTCAACTCAATTATCCTATCTATGACAAAGAATTGTATGCCTCAGTGCGAGTATTGCATGTTTGGGAGCATTATCTTCGCCCACATGAATTTGTCATACATACCGATCATGAGACACTAAAGTACCTTAAAGGGCAAACCAAGTTGAATAAACAGCATGCTAAATGGAGTGAATTTATTGAATCCTTTCCTTATGTGATCAAGTACATTAAGGGTAAAGAAAATGTTGTGGCGGATGCTCTTTCCCTTAAGTGCATGTTAGTTACTCAACTTGAGTTGAATGTCATGGGCTTTGAGCATGTTAAAGATCTTTATGTGCATGATCCTATGTTTGCAATTCTGTATGCCAAATGTCTTGCTAACACTTGTTGGGAGAACTATTATCTAAAGAATGCCTACCTTATGCGCGCTAACAAACTTTGTATTCCTGAGTCGTTGCTTTGTTTGTTACGTCCAACACATCAAGCACCATGTGGGCCTATGACAAGAGCTCGAGCACGCACAATGGAAACCGAGGTGAACTCCTTCCTAATTGACATGCATATGGACATGAATGGAACTTGGTTGCTACCTCACCAAAATGCACTATGTATCATTAGGTACGAAGAGGAACACCCCCAAGCAGCTAACGAACCTCACCAAGGAGTAGGAGAAGCCCCCCAAGACTTTGAAGAAGAAGAAGGAGAGCCAAAGGAGCAGGACAGGAAGTCCTAGGCGACCCCGTGCGTACGGGCCCCCGAGACCCCGTGCCCACGGGCTACACATGGAGCTACGGCTATAGCACCCCGTGCGCACGGGGCCTCGAGACCCCATGACCACGGGATACACAGGGAGCTACGGCTGTAGCACCCCGTGCTCACGGACCCTACAGGATGGCCGGCTGAGATCTGGTTTTGGGCCTCCACTTCATCCACCTCGCCCCAAGCCTATATATTATGTACATAGGGTTATGTTTAGACTTAGTAAAGTATATGTGAGATATTTGAGAGCTTTGCTCCTTCCACCACTCCATTGGAGATACAGACCTCTTAGGAGAGGACCAACTTGTGGATTCAAGACCTCCTCTTTGAGTAGACTATCATCAAGACCTCACCTCCTTAGGAGTGGGAAGAACTTTACCTAGTGCTTTTTCCTTTGATTGTGTTGTAATCTTGTGGATCTATGTGTTTGCTAGTGGATGTGTGATTGGGTTTTGTTGGAGTGAATTCCTCTTTGTGTTCTTGGTGTTCATCCCTTTTCCCCCTCCAAGTGTGAAAAGATTCATCTTAGGGTTCCACCCTAGAACAGGAACGTTGCATGGAAAACAAAAAAAATACGCACGCGCAAGATATATCCATGGCGATGCATAGCTACGAGAGGGGAGAGTATGTCTACGTACCCTCATGGACCATAAAGCAGAAGAGTTTATCAACGCGGCTAATGTAGTCAAACACCTTCGCGATCCAACCGATCAAGTACCGAACGTACGGCACCTCCGTGTTCAACGCACGTTCAGCTCGATGATGTCCTCGCCTTGTTGATCCAGCAAGACAGGCGAAGTAGCAGATGAGTTCCAGTAGCACGACGGCATGGCGACAGTGGTGATGCAACTATCTCCGCAGGACTTTGTTGAGCACTACAAAAATATGACCGAGGATGAACTAGAGGGAGAGGGGCGCCACACATGGCTTGGGGATCGTGGTGTGTGTTGTCCCTCTCCCTCCACACATATATATAGGTGGGGGAGGAGGGAAGGTAGCCTAGGTCAACCCCAAAGGGGGCGGCGGCCACCCTTGGCCCCTGCCCTAGCCCCCCTTCCTACTTGGGCGCGCGCGGGGAAGGCAGGAGGGGGTGGCGCCTCCCCCCCTTTCCTTTCTCTCATGAGGAGAGGAAGGCAGGAGGGGCTAGCCCTCCCCTTTTCCTTCTCTAGGGACGATGGCCCAGAGGTGGGGCGTGCCAGCCCCTTGTGGGATGCTCTGCTCCCCTCTTTTGGCCCATATGGCCCAATAACCTCCCGGAACCCCTTCCGGTGATCCGATGACTACCCGGTACATTCTAAAACCTTTCTGGTGACCAAATAGCATCATCCTATATATCAATCTTTACCTCCTGACCATTCCGGAGTTCCTCGTCATGTCCGTGATCTCATCCAGGACTCCCAACAATATTCGGTCATCAACTCACATAACTCATATAATACTATATCGTCAGCGAACATTAAGCGTGCGGACCCTACGGGTTCGACAATGATGTAGACATGACCGAGACACCTCTCCGGTCAATAACCAATAGCGGGACCTGGATGCCCATATTGGTTCCTACATATTCTGCCACAGCCTGATTTTTGGCCCTTTCTTTTTCTTTTGTTTCTCTGAGATTTTTGCTTGAGTTTTCTTTTTCCGTGGCTAGGTGGTCTGGAAACTGAAGAAGATGACCTCTTGTTTCTTTCTAGAGTGGCTTGTCATCCACAAACCCTTCCTAAGACCTTGTCATTTTCATCCTAGCCAAACCCCAATATTCTTTTCCTTTGGAATATTCCTTTTCTATTAAAGGAATAACCCAATTTGCCCTAGGTTGTGAAGCAACCTATATTTCTATCACTCCCAAAATTCCCGAATAATTCTCATAAATTGTTTGGGTCATATATTCCTCACATATGGCAAAATATTTCATTTGCCATGTTCCTCATCATGCTCAATTAATTATTTTCATATTCTGTCCTGAATGGCAGATTGTGAAGCAAGTGCCATTTACCTTTGCCCAATTGACCTCAAACTTTTTCGACACCTTTTCATGTCCATATAATTGCCTCATGCCAAAATTCAACTTAATTTGCCTAGTGAATATTCCTGAGCAATTTTTCAAAGTTCATGTCTGAGGGAATTTGTTGTGAAGGAAGTACTAGCTTGGATGGTCCAAATGAGTTGAAATTTTGCATGGTCCTTTATATTATCAAATCAAAGATCTCCACCAGATTTGAGCTCATGCAGTGCATCCATATGAGCACAGCTTCAAATCTTTGTTTCCGTCCAAGTTTTCAGTTAGTGAAGAAAGTACATTTTATATTGCTTCATTATTGCTGAAACTTTTCCAGGGCCTTCTCCTACCTATATAACCTATCTCCACAAGATTTGGGCTCATTTCATCATGCCATTTTCCCTCAGGATTTTTCCTAAGTTTCTGTCCAGAGAAGTGCCATATGAAGGAAGTACCATTTTGGTTTGGCCAAATGGCATGAAATTTTTATAGCACTCTCATATGCCCAAATAATCCTGCCATTCCCATTTCCAGCTCAATCCATCACACTGTGTGAGTGATTCTTCATGATTCAGTTTTTGGACAAGGTTATGCATTTGCAAAGCAACTGTATTAAATGTTGGTCCATTTCCCCTCTAAACCTCCAGGACTGTAGTCCTTCCTAACCTAAACTCCCCTGACATCTTGTTTGCCTCTTAACCTCACTCTGTTAATCACTTCATAATGATCAAGTTTGCAACAGCAAACTTCAGAGCTCACTTACCATTTAACCACAGTCTTTAACCGAGCTACCACCTCAGTTGCAACCTACCCTGGAAGAACTCCACCCCAGACATTATTTGGCCGACCGAGTGGCACTGTGTGCACTAGTGCATGCGGTGATCACGGGCCTTGGCATGCAATGCGCGCACTCCAGCAACTCTCCCTCTCGTCGTCTTTGCACTCATCCAACAGCTTCATCGGGTCGTCGCCATCCCCCTGGACTCCTCTCCCCCTCTGTAAGCCTCTCCGTCAGCGCTCGTCGCCGCGTGCCCACGGACGTGTTGTAGCCGACTGTCGTTTCCTCCTCGGTGTCCTCTTCCTCTTCTTGTCCCCGAGCTCTGCTTTGTCTCCGTGACCTTTGCGGCTCGTCCGTTCCCTCCCTCGTCGCCTTCCCGCGCCTCCCCGTGACCGATGAGCATCGCCAGAGCGTTGGCCGGACCCTAAAGCGGCACCCGAGCTCGTGTCCCTCGCCCCGGCTATAAGTAGCCCCTCCTCGCGACTCCCGAGCACCCCATCTTCTCCAGAACATCACTACTAGCCTCCCCGACCACTCCCGAGAGCTTGAGTCGCCTTCTTCGCCTCTATTTGCCACCATGGCCGCCACTCTCTCTGGCTTAAATTCCCGCGAGCCCGAGCCCCATTCCCTCTTCCACCACCACCAGAAGGTCTCCCGTAGTCTGGCGAGCCGCACCGCCCCCTTTTCTCTTCACCAGACCACCGGTGGCCTCGTCTCCAACCACGGCCGAAGGCCACCTCCGCCGGAGTCCTAGCTGCTATCGCCACGGCCTTCCTCGGCGCGCGTGTAGCACCTAGGCGGGTGCGGCCCTCTCCCCAGAGCGCTCCAGTGGTCCGAGCTCCACCGGAGGCGGCCGGACCATCGCCGGCGTTGTGCCCTCCGCTGCCTCTCCCTTGTTCTGTCGGGGAGGCGAGAGGAGGAGGATGACCCCCGTCCAGCTGGCCAGGCGGGCCCCGCCTCTACTCTCGGCCCCACCTGCCAGCCACACACGCATAGGCCCCGCCCCGCCACGTCAGATAAGTGGAAACTGTTTTTCTGAAATTACATCTTCAACTTCTGAAGCGTACTTTGGTCTTGCTTTGGCTGAATGTGCGTTTTCTTTTGCAGAAAGCGTATTTTGCCTGAATGCATTTTCAGTTTCTCAGTCAGGGGCTTGTTTGTAGAAAACTTTTCATAGATAGGTCCCTGGCAGAAAAACTATCACAAATTTTTGCTCGAGACTTTGATTCAGGTGAATCCAATGCCCACATCTTCGTCCCGTCGAGCCCATTCCGTTCACATCATTTTCACTATGGTTTGACACATTGAAAATGTCCATTTTGCCCTTGCCTCTAATCAGCCCCCTCCGAGAGTGAATATGTTCCGGCGAATCTTTCCGCGGCTTCACCGCACTTCTCCCCGGAGCTTTATTCATCCCCAGGCAAGCCACAACCACCATTTGCATGATAGCCATGCAGTAGCATTGGTTTTCAACTTGAATCTTTAATAACTGCATGTTTGTTTTGCTACTGCTGTCTTTATCTCGGTTATGCTTATGGATCGGTGATTACCGTCATGTTATGTTTTCTTGCACTCTGTTATCACGTTCTACCAGCTAGTATTACTTTCATATTGGCCATGCTTGGTAGTAGTACATGTTGGGTTGGTCATGTTCTTCGATGCATGACTCTCGTCGGTTACCGAGTGTTCCTTTGCTGTTAGTTGGTTAAGTGTTTACTCGGTAACGTTATTGATGTATTCATGCATGATATTTATTGTTGATGCTAGTGGTCATGTTATGCTATGAGTAGTGTTATACTTGTGATATTCATGCTCGTCATTATGGCATGCTCAGTTGAATATGATTCATTGTTGATATGGTTGTCGCACCCCATGTTTATATCATGCTCATGCATTATAATTGCATCATGTTATTTTTTTCATGGCTCAGCATATTGCATTAAAGTTTAACCGGATTAAATTGAACTTGAACAACTGTTGGCTGAGTCATGGTGCCACCATATCGAGCTGACTAGTGCAACCATATTTTCCTTTATGGGGAGGTCCTAACTGGGTCTATTGTCATGCCTCTTGCCGGTGCCTCCAACGAGGGAAGGTTATGCGCGGGCGCTACCTTGGTCTGGTAGGACGGCATAAGCCTTGTGTGCCCGTTGTTGAGTTTGGATCCATTGTCCCCGTTTGGGACCGTTTATGTTTTGCCACGACGGTGGTCGTTGATGCCTTTGGTAGGCACGGGGCCACCCATGACTTAGGCCAAAGGGGAGTTTGTTGGAGTGGCCGGGAGAGTGTCATGGCAGTAGGACGGTTTTGTCGGAACACCGTTGGTCCACCCGAATGGGAGTGCGAGGCCATGGGTTCCGTGGTGTGGGTACAGTGCGCTACCTCTGAAGAGTGTATATTAAATTTATCGATTGTCGCGCCCGCAGATAAGGGCCCAGTTCATAGTTGGTCACACTGTGGGTCAATAGTAATAATAATAATGTGCTTAATAACAACCCTGGTTCGGTGATGAGAAAGAGATTGGTTGTGATCGTGAGATGATCACCGTGGTATCGAGGATACCGAGTTGATGGATATTTGTGCTGTTATGCGAGAGTCAAGAGTAAAGATCAAGCTCCTTCTGGTCATGTAATGATTAATACGGTAGTGTTAATACCAAGCTTGATTGGATCCTGAGATGATCGTATGATGTCCCTGATGGTTACGAGGTAACCCGAACAGAGTAAATTGGTGCATAATAAATCATGTTGCATGATAGTGTCATCATGTTTATATGTTCATGCCATGTTCGTATTGTTCTAGCTGTATCATGTTGTTCATGCCATGTTGTTCTGATAGTATCATGTTAATCCTTGTTAATATGTAATTGCCATGGTATTGTTTGTCTTGATTGCTCTTGGTTGCTGTGAGCTTGCAAGTACATTCAATGTACTGACCTGGCGTGTCATGCCAGTTTGCAGGTCATGCCGGATTTGATTGCTTGTTTGTCGTGGACCCCTTGTTTGCGAGCTAGGATAAGCATTCCAGCCAGAGTCCCTGCGGAGAGGAGTTCATCACCGTCGTCGCTGTTCTGCTATTCCGCTGCTTCGTGTTGTTCTGCTGCTTGCATAGAGCAACCGTGGCAGGCGTAGTGTCGCTGTGCCGATGTAATCCCTTTGTACCAATACAGATTGTAATAAAGAGTTGGTTTGTTCTATGCTAAGCAGTGCCGTATTCTAGAAGACTTTTGATCGATCTCTTTGCTGGAATACGGGGCGTTCCAGTTTCTCTGAGCCGGGGTGCCACAGGCTTGGTATCAGAGCTGGTCTGGCTGTAGGATGCCCTAGCCCGCGTGAACATTAGAAAGCGGTAGTATGGAGTCTAGTTGGTGTGTTGCACTTGTTTGCTGCATTTGTTTGTTGCATAGCATGCATATAGATTATTATTTAGTCGCTAATAGTTAATCTTGTGAGTGTATGTGGCATCGGTTTCGATCCACTACCTGCACCCTCCTTCTTAGCATGCCTGCTCTTCGGTGTTTGGCGTCATCTCTGTCCCAGCAGAGTGATGCCCTGGTGCCAAGTGTTCCAGACACCATTCGTAGGAATTATGCTCAGATATCGCGTCGCTATCTTTCCATCACCCACCCATATTATTTCGGTGATAGACTTGTCTCTATCCCGAATCATGCCATCCATCTCGTCCCTTCGGCAACCCTTACTGCTATTTGTTATCAGAAAAGGGCAATGCCAGCAAGCCTTGCTTTTCCTCCCCTATCTTGCCCTGTCATTCCATTCTTTGGACGTGTACAGTTCCCCTTCGTACGCTTGATGATGATGTGGTCATGACCTTTGTGTTCCACCACATAATCAATAAGTCCGTTCTCGCCTCCGTATCCATCTGGTTGCAACCAGTGTTCAGCCAGCGCTTGGTGTAGCCTTTGTTACGCCAACTCCTTCCACACGCAAATTCACTTTTCGTGCACACCGCCACAGCATATTAGACCGTAATACCAGAGTTTCCGTGAGATTTGTGTGCTTAGGTATGCATGCATATTATTGTTGTGAGTAGCAGTAATATGTGACGTTGCTTGATTATATTATAAGTATGATCTGTGTGCTTTTGTTTTCGTCGTCTCTTTTGCTTCTTTCTTTGGGCCCTCGGTGTTACATAGTTTTCCCTCATTAAAGTTGCTCGTCTTCCGACATTGGACCCAAAGAGTCAGCAAGGAATGCATACATTTGGAAATTCAGCTGAACAGAATGGAATTCTCAGCTGACCGCCATGAAATGAGAAATATCTGATTGTGATAATCAAGTTTGCATTAATGTGCACTTCTCACAATAGTACGGATAATCAAGTCACCCCCAGTGTGCACCCTTCATAGCAGAAATGATCAAATCATCGAGAAGATAAATTGTATGCAAGATCGACAGTATATTCTCAGTCAAAGGTATGATTCAGATGCAAGTTTTGATTCTTCGTTGAGAATGATTTTGAAACCCGATATACCTGGAAGAAAGCAAGAATGTGCCATGTATTCAATATTTAGAGAGGAAGATAGTCCAGCAAAGCCCCGTTTCATACAAATAATCCACAGCAGAAATATTAAGATAGTGTGTGTAAATGGTAACCGGTCCGCATATCACAATGAGAAGCTTCTCTTGTAAGCAATCCAGTCTTCCCTCGCAAACTACCAAGAAGCTTCCAAGGCAAGACTACTCAGTGCGCTATATGGATGACTTCCCGTGCAAGGTACCCTGTCTTCTTCAGTAAGCAACCGCTAAAATTTTCGGCATAAGGCACCGAGTCCTCCCTAGCAAGTCTTTAAGGGGGGAAGCTTCTGAAGCACGATACCCAGTCTTCCTCAGCAAGAAACTCTCGATTGTTTCCAACATAAGTCCTCCAATCTCCCTCAATACGGCATGGGATGTTACACTGTGAGTTGGCAGCATTTGGCAATGCAGTCCAAGAATCAGGTTCGCAACAGTTTGGTCAGAAGCAAGAACCAGTCAGAAAACAAGTCTGCCTCAGGAATTAAATTCTCATTTATATGGCGCGCATGCTGCCAAGCTCTTGCAAGTCATTGGCACGATGGTGAAGGCAAGGTGAGAATCCGGAAATCTCACGAGTCATGCCAGAATAAGAAAGTCCGTTACACACCTTAGTTGGTGATGCAATAACCGACAAGTTTTGGAGAAAGACAACATGGGATAGCAAATTTTGTCAGTACTCAGTTAGGCCAGATTCCTCATACCCGACAAGGTGATATCATTCATCCCCACTTGGTAGGCTTTACAGTAAAAATGAGTTAGATGCAAGCACAGGTGAACCCGGTATAGTTCCCATAGTACATGAACAAGGATAAGTTATGCTTGCCGAAATATTGCACCCGACAGTCCCTATGGCCACACGAAGAATGCGATAAGATCAAGCTATTTCAGCAAAGAATCCAGAATACGAGCACAGTAATGAAGGAGCAAGAATGGCAATGCAGGTATGAAAATTGTTCCATGACCCACATGGTGCAGATACCCTGGACAGTCTGAGTCACTATGGATCGCCATGAACATTCATCAAGGGGGTCTACTCAATTTTGGTAAAGACCCCATATCAAGGAAAGACCCGCTCGTTAACAGTATATGCTCAGCTTTGTCGGTATCGAATATCTGGGTCTGTCAAGTCAGACCAAAGGTCAATTCAACGGCTTGATTCCAGCGACTATGGTAAAGCATCACACAGCCTACTATCCTCACGGATATACCGACAGAATGAATGTCAGGACCCTGATTCCAAATCACATCGATCTAGCCTGTAACACCTCATATCACTTTGCGGCCTCACGCACGGTATTCCCACGAGTGTCGCCTTACCATGGCCTGGGACCGTTTGCGTCTTTTGGCTCACGTATATGATAGTGTCGCTAGCATCCATATGACAGAGAACCCGGGCCGGCATGACTAGTCGTGAACCCAAAGTGGCACTAACTTACGGGGACAGGCATACATGAATCAACATCGAGCATGTCGGTCAGCAGCGTGCGAATCCGGGCTGTAGCACTGGGCTAACAGGACTCCGGTGAACCGGGCTGTAGCAGGCTAGACAGGACTCCGGATGTCACCGCGTGACATTTCCCCGAAGGGACAGACACAGGAACGAAGTGAATCACATGCCGGCCAGTCAAGTGTTCCGGAGCAGTAGTGCTGGGCTAGCAGGACACCGGTGAACCGTGCTGTAGCGGACTACTATGGCTCATGGAAGCACAAGACTACATTTCCCCATAAGAGAGGCTACCAAGGATAAACAACTAGGTTGTCGGATCCCACACATACCAAGCATTTCAACCATACACACAATATGCTCGATATGTGCAAATACAACATGGCATCACAACATAACTCTACGACTCAAGTATTTATTCATCAGGCTCCGAGGAGCCAAGTATTACAAGCATGAGTCTCATGACCCCAACATACAGAGCACACAAACAACAAGCACATGCGGAAGCTTAACTTGTCTGAGTACGGACAACTACAAATGAAGAAGGCTGAGAAGCCTGACTATCTACAAGACCCTGCCGAGGGCACAAGATCGTAGCTGAGGTAACAAGCTAAACGTCGAAGCCCATGCGGAACTACTAGCAAGACTGACGTCTCTCTGCAAAAACATAAAATAGGAAAACGTGAGTACAAATGTACCCAGCAAGACTTACATCAGAACTATCTACATATGCATCGGTATCAACAAAGGGGTGGTGGAGTTTAACTGCAGCAAGCCAGCTTTGACTCGGTGGCTATCCTAAACTACGACTACAAGTAACTCTTTTGAGGTGGCGCACACGAGTCCACATATTCACCATTCAATACACCACTATGGATCCGCTCCCGTCTACCTACGAGACGCCATCCATAGCACTCATGCTTATCTTGCGCATTTTAGAGTATCCACTTTCACTTGTCTATGAACTGTACAGGCAACCCAGAAGTCCTTTTCCAGTGGACACGGCTATTCGATAGAATGATGTTAACCCTGCACGGGTGTACTTCTTCACACACGCTCTCGCCACTTACCACCATGTACACGTCGTGTATCTCGGCAACCTTCAAGCGGAAGCCTGGCGAGGGAGTCGGCCACGACCTGACTAACCACACAAGTCTCTAGTCCAGGTTTATCGCCTATTCGGGTTCCATCCGCAAGGAGATCCGGCCGGGGTGTCGCTCACGGCCCCAAACGATGTGTACAGGGTTCCAAGCCCACCAAACGGGCGACGCTTGGCATACCCGGCCACGGTGCCTAGTCTATCCCCAGCCCACCTGTACCGGGTGCCACTTGGTAGACTACTAAAACTACCTACAAACACCAGAAACTAGTTGCAACTCCTGGACAGAGATCAGGTTAATTAATAAGTCGAGAGGGGCACTTAAGCATTCCAATGCGTGGTAGTAACTATTCATGGATCACAAACACATAACTCAGTTCCTGAGGACGGCTGCAACGAGACAACCCACCATGTACTCCTACATGGCCTCTCACCGCTACCTTTACCAAATCATGTTCACACACTTAGCTCTCAACAGTAGGACATGTTCACCACATTCCAATTCATCCCCGATGAATCAGACCTGGCTCAACTCTAAGCAATAGCAGGCATGGCGAACAAGCATGAATGAGTAGGCACATCAGGGCTCAAATAACTCCTACTCATGCTAGTGGGTTTCATCTATTTACTGTGGCAATGACAGGTCATGCAGAGGAAAGGGGTTCAACTACCGCAGCATGTAACAGTTGAAACGTTGTTGTCCTAATGCATTAAAAGAGAGCAGGAGCGAGAGAGTGGGATTGTATCAGAATGAACAAGGGGGTTTTGCTTGCGTGGCACTTCTGAAGATAGTATAGTTCTTCATCGGTGTCATCGAACTCATCGTCGGAACGAACGTCTACCGAGAGGGAACAACACCGGCAAACAGAGAATAACACAATCAATGCAATGCAACAATATGATGCATGAACATGACATGGAAATATGCTATGATTTGTACTAATGCATCTAGCAACAATTTAAATGAAGTCCATATGAACCAAGGGTTCATATGCAAACTCCATAAGCGGTAATTAAAATGCCATTATCATGTTTTCACTTATACATGTGGTATAAGTTGGTTGAACATGCATGAACGTAGCATAAATGGATAGATTGGATTTTTCTGATAATTTTTCATATATAAATCATCTCATTCTGAGCTACAGTTGAATTTCTATGATTTTTAGAAGTTTGGGGTATTTTCTGAAATTTATAAATCATTTCTGATTTATTTTAATTCCAGAAAACTTTACTGCGTCAGCATTAAGTCATGCTGGCGTCAGCTGGTCAACAGGACCGTCCAGGTCAAACCTGACAGGTGTGGCCCACCTGTCATTGACTCAGTGCTAACCAGGGTTTAGTTAAATCCTAACTAAAGTAATTAGAAGGGCTGGGGCCCACAGTCAGCGAGTCAGTGGGTTAGCTAAAATTTAATTAGCATCTAAACTAAATTAGCACGGCCTTGGGCCCGCATGTTAATGACCCAGGGGGTCAAACCCTGGTCAACTCGGTCAAACCTGCCGGCGACTCGACGCCGGCGATGCCAGACGCGGCGGGGCACCTCGGGTTTCGCCTACAGGGCACGGCTTGCGACACAGTTGGGTTCTATGGCGAGCTGGGGCTCGTGCGCATCCAGCGGTGGCAGTGAGAGGGCACGAGGTGGTCTGTAGCGGCGGCAGCGGTGAGTTGGGCGGCGGCCGGAGCTCTGGCGTCGACGGAATCGACGACACGGCGCGCGGGAGGACCAGCGTTTTGTACCTACGTGATCTACAAGAGCTCACGAACCCAATGGAGGCACGCACGGGACCAAATGGCCACCGGAGCCTCGTCGGCGACGAGCTCGTGCGGCGGCGTGCTTCGGGCATCAATGAAAAATGCAGCTACAGCGAGCGCTAGGCCGCGGGGTTAGGGGGAAACGACGGCGAAGCTCACAGTGATCACGAAGAGGGGCTCGGCTTGCTCGGGAACGGCTTGGCGACGGCGAATCGACGTCGGCGGTGACCGGCTCCCGAGGTTGAAGACGGTGGCGATGACGATGCTACGGAGCGTCCCGGCTGGCTTGGCTCGGTGGAGATGACGAGGAAGACGACGCGGAGGTCGTGGGCACAACAGAGGGGCGAGGGGGTAGCTGTGGCCGTGGTGGTTCTCTTCGGCGGTCTCGGGTGCGTACGGTCGATCACGGGAGAGAGAGTCAGAGAGGGGATGGGGACGAGCAAGCGGTCGAGGGACGTGCGGGAGAGTGCGTGGCGTCCGTAGCCAGCGTTAGGCGTTCGACGGCAAGCAGGAGGTGGCCAGGCGCGTGCCAGCGCGCCGCGGCCACGCGCTCCTGTCCTCCTGGCGTGAGGAGGGAGATGCCTGGCAGTGCCAGGTGGGATGGGCCGGTAAGCTACAGGTGAGCGCCAGGTAAGTTTCTCTCTTTTCCTATTTTTCTTCCTGTTTTCTATTTACTGCAATTGTTTTGGCTTTATTAAAAATACCTAAACACTTTCAAAAATCACCAAACAGCTCATGTGCACTGTATAGGATATAACCAACATGGAACATTTCAATTTAGGATTATTTGGAAATTTAAAATATTTTACAGCATTTAAATGCCCAAATGCAAATGGAGTATGATTTAATTCAGTGACCCTATGATGTCCTAGAAATATGTGCACCATTTTTGTCAGAGGTTTAAGACCAAGGCAAAGATGATGAATATTTTAGAAGGGCATTTCAGGTTCATTGAAAATGATTTTATTTGGACCCTAGTTGAATTTCATTTCCTGCTAGGGTTTATCAGCCCCCATTTCAAAGTTTCATAAAATTTAGACATGATGCATGGAGGCTAATGCAAAGGCAGGCAAGGCCTGAACTGGGGCTTTGACAACTCACCCCACTAAACAAGAATCTCGTCCCGAGATTCAAGCGTAGGGTAAGATGAAGGGGAAACGCAAACTAACATAATCTTCACGATCCAGGTTGCACTTCATAAGGCGTTGATTCAATCATCATCTTTGTCTCGTCGTCTTGCTCTGAGAACTCCAGCCAACATGACAATGAGAGGAGAAGGAAACTCTAGAAGGATCGATCTTCTCGAAGATCGAACAACTCAGGATCAACTCACGAGTGAGACATCGCAACATTTCTCGAGCTGAGACACGAAGCATACATCTAGAGGGATGGAGTGAAACAGATGACAAAGGTTCTAGTTGGTAAGCACAATTCCACGCTGAACAAGATGGTGCATGGTTTCATGATAACAAGGAGTTATCTGCCATGATTCCATAATGGCACCTTAGGGGAGGTGGCTTACAGAAATATTCCCTTAAGTGGAATAAGAATTACTTTTGATTCAGAGATCATTGAAATTCTCTATACCAGCCTAAGGCAATTCCCAAACGATCATTTGAAGGAGTTCGGAGAAATGGCATACTCAGTTTGGAAGGAAACTAGAGTTACAAGACAACTCAGCAAGCGGAGAACACATTCCAGATAATGTCGAGGATATAACCTAGTGACTGAGTGTGCTCTCAAGAACTCTAGCATTTCCATACTCATCAAGGTCTTACCAACATCCGTGTCGGGGATCCTGGCAACACATCATACTACCATCATGAATAGTGATGGATGATGCGGATACAAAGGAAGATAACACCTTCTCAGATTTCACCTTAGCAAGGCTAAGGAAACAGAATCTGGATGATCGACCGAGAGACATTTAGCACTCCGCTTCTAATGTTCTCCTTGATGTGCTAGCGTAATCCATTCATAGATATGGTTTGATATCTAGAACATCAAGTAAAAGGTCGGACTTCGGGAACACAAAAATCCATAAGGAACAACTACTGGAATAAATTCTACGAGATCCTTATGGGGAGGTGGCCAACTTCTTCAAGCAAGATACTACAATAATAGGTCTTCCGGTTGGGTGTGCTGGCCACGACACCCACTTTACCGGTTACAGAGAGACCAATATTATAGTTCTTGGGAAACGTTCCAACCATCATATCTGCCTGAGATTCAGATCTGGTTGGTGTCAGGATATTCCAGACCCATCAAGTCTAGAGAGAAAAATGAAAGTTTGCAACACAAATCGACGAGACGACGTGGCGAGATTCTCGGGAAATGAACTACGGTAGCAAGCTCCAAAACATGAGCGGGTTCTGCTACACACATGTGAACACGATGTCCCAGACAAGCATGACCACATAGTAGTCTTTCAATAAAACACTACCGAGTTCAGGTTGGGAACCATCATCGAGGATAACGGAATCTTGGGCATGAACTAGTATTAGCACAACAAACTCCTGTTCCTTGAACAAATCAATCAGTGGCTTGAGGTGCTAGGGAATACATATGGAATGAAGGTTGCAAGTCTCCAAACCACAGAATACTTCGCACATATGCATGACTGACTTGGGATGATTCCGGAGGAGGCAAAACAAACTTTCTCGAATTCACGGCGGCAACTTGCATCAATGCACGTGAACTAAGAGGAAGTCACTACTTACATCCAAACATATCCTTCATGAGCTGGCACGAGGAAAATGCTTACACAAGTTTCCAACACTAGCTTAGATGTTCAACATGGATCATGGACAGGATGAAAATGTTTTCAATGGGCTCAACAACAATCCATCCAGGCTTCCATATAAGTGGAATTCCACAATTAGGTGAACAAGATGATAGCATTGGTCAGACCCAAAAGATATAATGGTGTATGCTCGAGGGATCAACCACGAGTAAGACAACACTACGAACATCGTTGGTTCTGATTTGATTTGACAATAGCCCACGGTCAAATCAAAGATTGGATAGGACAATAGCGCCAACAATTGATCATGAGGATCAATCGATGAAGATATCATCTTTCTTCAACATACACACACAAGGATAACCCTTTGGAATGAACTAAGTTAGACAAGCTTTTATCTTCCAACTCTCCAAGTTGTTGTTTAGCTTAACCAACCAGCTTAGGGATATCCAACATGTATTCTTCGAGAAGGGGCGGTTTACAAGAAACCAACTTGATCACGAACTTAACATAGCGGTCAGGTGACAACCTGGTAGCACTCCCGAGAAGATATTCGGAAAGTTACCAACCACCGATATGTTATTAAGCTCGGGAGCAATCTTGCTTTCGAGGCAAGATGATGTGATCAATTAAGCAAGGATTGACACAATCCTAACTCCTCGATCGAGGTATGCACCAGAAATATGGACTAGGTAGCACCATCAACCTTAGGGTGATGATTCAATAATCAACGCGCTAACAATGAGGTTATTGTCCATTTAACTACCAGGCAACGGAGTTGCTAGGAGTTTAGATTTCACACATCACGATTCACTTGTTGGAGTTCCGGTTACAATAACACGGAACCGAGGAATGAATAATGATGGCGAGAAGTATCACTGTATCAAGAGTTCATAGGATGGTGTGCAATTCCCATGATAATCTTAATATAAAGATGGTAATACTCCAAGGTAGAACAGAATAAAAGCTGGATTAATATTTGATCTGGGGAACACAACTGCTTTGACCCAATCCTGGATATGGATGAGGTACTGGAGTTTGCTTCTCCTAGTCATCCTGGAATAGAATGGCTTGAAAGACCACAAGAGTAATAGGTATCGATGAACGAATGCACACATACTCTTGACTATCAATTGATAGACGAGGTCAGAATACAACTAAAGAGAGACAACTCAAAGGAACATATGGCTTTCTGAGTTGCGGGTGCATAGATACAGTATGTCAAACAAGTTCAACATATTTCTTCCAGATAATCCATACAGAAAGGTAGGACTGGCAGATTCACAATGTAGAAGGGAGAACTCATCAAGAGCACTCTGGTTGTGATCTTTTGGTTCAAAGAACTTCTGCCATAGTGGTTCATGGTATTGGAGAACGATATACCACAGACCTTGAGGACTATCACCAAGGTTACTAATATCCTAAAGGAACTAGCAAACACTACCAACATGAAGTAAGTAGGGTGAATTTTGGGCTCCAAAACCCAGCAGTAGAATACCTACTACTAAATGGCATCACGGGATGCTTTCGAGAATGACGGCCAGAATCATCACACTGGGACACAAAACATAGCTAGGTTACTAGATGATCCCCTAAGGCACCTAGGGTCATAATAATAATTCCAACATATATGTCGAGGCAATAGAGTACCTCAACTCAGCAATTAGTGTGATTAACCTGGCCTAAAGGAACATCGAAACCAGAGGGAAATGATTTTGCAAATGCATCAGATTATTTAGAAACCTGGGATGACTCGGACAGCATAACGGCTGTAAATGCTCAAAAAGGGTTTGAGAAATCCTTCAAAATGGTGGCATAGCCACTTAACATCACAATAGCAAGGTTCCGAGACCAACTACTAACACAGGAAAATACTAGGAACTGGACTGAGACTTGAATCCATCAATCCTAAGATTCTACGGATTAGTAACATGTGATCCTGATAGAAAGACAAGAATCCTAGTTCTTAATCCCCGTAGAAGAGAAGAGGTTCACTCAGATCAGAAGGCCATGAGGTATAAGGAGTAAAAAGAGCCTTACGTTCCCTTCCACAATCAATTCCCTTACATAATTAAAGCATTTCTAGACTCAACTTCGACCAGTTTGGCTTGGTAATCCTACAGGCAACCAGGCTCTGATACCAACGCTGTCAGGACCCCGATTCCAAATCACCTCGATCTAGCCGGTAGCACCTCATATCACTTTGCGGCCTCACGCACGGTATTCCCACGGGTGTCGCCTTACCATGGCCCGGGATCGTTTGCGTCTTTTGGCTCACGTGTATGATAGTGTCGCTAGCATCCATATGACAGAGAACCCGGGCCGACATGACTAGTCGTGAACCCAAAGTGGCACTAACTTACGGGGACAGGCATACATGAATCAACATCGAGCATGTCGGTCAGCAGCGTGCGAATCCGGGTTGTAGCACTGGGCTAACAGGACTCCGGTGAACCGGCCTGTAGCAGGCTAGGCAGGACTCTGGATGTCACCGCGTGACATTTCCCCGAAGGGACAGACACAGGAACGAAGTGAATCACATGCCGGCCAGTCAAGTGTTCCGGAGCAGTAGTGCTGGGCTAGCAGGACTCCGGTGAACCGGGCTGTAGCGGACTACTATGGCTCATGGAAGCACAAGACTACATTTCCCCATAAGAGAGGCTACCAAGGATAAACAACTAGGTTGTCGGATCCCAAACATACCAAGCATTTCAACCATACACACAATATGCTCGATATGTGCAAATACAACATGGCATCACAACATAACTCTACGACTCAAGTATTTATTCATCAGGCTCCGAGGAGCCAAGTATTACAAGCATGAGTCTCATGACCCCAACATACAGAGCATACAAACAACAAGCACATGCGGAAGCTTAACTTGTCTGAGTACGGACAACTACAAATGAAGAAGGCTGAGAAGCCTGACTATCTACAAGACCCTGCCGAGGGCACAAGATCGTAGCTGAGGTAACAAGCTAAACGTCGAAGTCCATGCGGATCTACTAGCGAGACTGACGTCTCTCTGCAAAAACATAAAATAGGCAAACGTGAGTACAAATGTACCCAGCAAGACTTACATCAGAACTACCTACATATGCATCGGTATCAACAAAGGGGTGCTGGAGTTTAACTGCAGCAAGCCAGCTTTGACTCGGTGGCTATCCTAAACTACGACTACAAGTAAATCTTTTGAGGTGGCGCACACGAGTCCACATATTCACCATTCAATACACCACTATGGATCCGCTCCCGTCTACCTACGAGACGCCATCCATAGCACTCACGCTTATCTTGCGCATTTTAGAGTATCCACTTTCACTTGTCTATGAACTGTACAGGCAACCCAGAAGTCCATATGAACATGGCATGGAAATATGCTATGATTTGTACTAATGCATCTAGCAACAATTTAAATGAAGTCCATATGAACCAAGGGTTCATATGCAAACTCCATAAGGGGTAATTAAAATGCCATTATCATGTTTTCACTTATACATGCGGTATAAGTTGGTTGAACATGCATGAAAGTAGCATAAATGGATAGATTGAATTTTTCTGATAATTTTTCATATATAAATCATCTCATTCTGAGCTACGGTTGAATTTCTATGATTTTTAGAAGTTTGGGGTATTTTCTGAAATTTATGAATCATTTCTGATTTATTTTAATTCCAGAATACTTTACTGCGTCAGCATTAAGTCATGCTGGCGTCAGCTGGTCAACAGGACCGTCCAGGTCAAACCTGACAGGTGTGGCCCACGTGTCATTGACTCAGTGCTAACCATGGTTTAGTTAAATCCTAACTAAAGTAATTAGAAGGGCTGGGGCCCACAGTCAGTGAGTCAGTGGGTTAGCTAAAATTTAATTAGCATCTAAACTAAATTAGCAGGCCCTCAGGCCCACATGTTAATGACCCAGGGGGGTCAAACCCTGGTCAACTCAGTCAAACCTGCCGGCAACTCGACGCCGGCGAGGCCAGATGCGGCGGGGCACCTCGGGTTTCGCCTACAGGGCACGGCTTGCGACACGGTTGGGTTCTACGGCGAGCTGGGGCTCGTGCGCATCCAGCGGTGGCAGTGAAAGGGCGCGAGGTGGTCTGTAGCGGCGGCAGCGGCGAGTTGGGCGGCGGCCGGAGCTCTGGCGTCGACGGAATCGACGACACAGCGCGCGGGAGGACCAGCGTTTTGTACCTACGTGATCTACGAGAGCTCACGAACCCAACGGAGGCACGCACGGGACCAAATGGCCACCGGAGCCTCGTCGGCGACAAGCTCGTGCGGCGGCGTGCTTCGGGCATCAATGAAAAATGCTGCTACAGCGAGCGCTAGGCCGCGGGGTTAGGGGGAAACGACGGCGAAGCTCACAGTGATCACGAAGAGGGGCTCGGCTTGCTCGGGGACGGCGAATCGACGTCGGCGGTGACCGGCTCCCGAGGTTGAAGACGGTGGCGATGACGACGCTACGGAGCGTCCCGGCTGGCTTGGCTCGGTGGAGATGACGAGGAAGACGACGCGGAGGTCGTGGGCACAACAGAGGGGCGAGGGGGTAGCTGTGGCCGTGGTGGTTCTCGTCGGCGGTCTCGGGTGCGTACGGTCGGTCACGGGAGAGAGAGTCAGAGAGGGGATGGGGACGAGCAAGCGGTCGAGGGACGTGCGGGAGAGTGCGTGGCGTCCGTAGCCAGCGTTAGGCGTTCGACGGCAAGCAGGAGGTGGCCAGGCGCGTGCCAGCGCGCCGCGGCCACGCGCTCCTGTCCTCCTGGCGTGAGGAGGGAGATGCCTGGCAATGCCAGGTGGGCTGGGCCGGTAAGCTATAGGTGAGCGCCAGGTAAGTTTCTCTCTTTTCCTATTTTTCTTCCTGTTTTCTATTTACTGCAATTGTTTTGGCTTTATTAAAAATACCTAAACACTTTCAAAAATCACCAAACTGCTCATGTCCACTGTATAGGATATAACCAACATGGAACATTTCAGTTTAGGATTATTTGGACATTTAAAATATTTTACAGCATTTAAATGCCCAAATGCAAATAGTGTATGATTTAATTCAGTGACCCTATGATGTCCTAGAAATATGTGCACCATTTTTGTGAGAGGTTTAAGACCAAGGCAAAGATGATGAATATTTTAGAAGGGCATTTCAGGTTCATTGAAAATGATTTTATTTGGACACTAGTTGAATTTCATTTACTGCTAGGGTTTATCAGCCCCCATTTCAAAGTTTCATAAAATTTAGACATGATGCATGGAGGCTAATGCAAAGGCAGGCAAGGCCTGAACTGGGGCTGTGACAATGAATGATCCGTATGAGGAATAACAGTCTCGAAGCATGTGCCCTCACTTATGTAAATCACCAAAGGATAGCCTGTCCGGAACAAAAAAATTCCGCCAGAGCCACCGTTAGTCAAGGATGAGGATATTATCATATAAGGTCATACCCCTTATTATGGTCACATCAGGCGACAATCAAATATTTGGTATGAATCTGAGACTCAAGACAGTGGAGCCAATCAGGATGATTCTGAAATTCCTGCGATAAGTCAGAATCTGTCAGGAAAAACAGTTATGCCTCAACTCACTGTTTGTAACCAGAAGTACCTGCATTTAGTGGAAGAAACCAATGCAAGGAGTAAGAGCTTGGGTGTTCATCAGGAAAAATCTGATCACCAATTCATGGAAGTTTGCCAGTACAGCCACAGCAATCGAAAATCACTCTCGGATTTGTGAGACAGACATATATTTCAGTCATGATAACAAATCACACTTAGCTAAGTCAGCAGATATGAAAAGAATTGGAGCCAGTATAGGCATGAAAATGTGAGGTAAGATCTGTCAGGATATGGATACAGTGAAGCAAACCACCCCAGAGCCAGTCAGGTAAGTCAGATGAAGAATTTAATGGGAACAATCAATAAAGGAAAAAGGATACCCGAGTTGGAAACGGTCTCCTTAAGTCAATATATGCATACTTGTTCCTTGATCAACCAAATCTCGTGTCACAGCCAGATTTTTGGCCCTTTCTTTTTCTTTTGTTTCTCTGAGCTTTTTCCGTGGCTAGGTGGTCTGGAAACTGAAGAAGATGACCCCATCTTTCTTTCCAGACTGGCTTGTCATCCTCAAACCCTTCCCAAGACCTTGCCATTTTCATCCAAGCCAAACCCCAATATTCTTTTCCTTATGAATATTCCTTTTCTATTAAAGGAATAACCCAATTTGCCCTAGGTTGTGAAGCAACCTATATTTCTATCTCTCCCAAAATTCCCGAATAATTCTCATAAATTGTTTGGGTCATATATTCCTCAAATATGGCAAAATATTTCATTTTCCATGTTCCTATTCTGTCCTGAATGGCAGATTGTGAAGCAAGTGCCATTTACCTTTACCCAATTGACCTCAAACTTTTTGGACACCTTTTCATGTCCATATAATTGCCTGCCAAAATTCAACTGGATTTGCCTAGTGAGTATTCCTGAGAAATTTTTCAAAGTTTCTGTCTGAGGGAATTGGTTGTGAAGGAAGTACTAGCTAGGATGGTCCAAATGAGTTGAAATTTTGCGTGGTCCTTTATATTATCAAATCTAAGATCTCCACCAGATTTGAGCTCATGCAATGCATCTATGTGAGCACAGCTTCAAATCTTTGTTTCTGTCCAAATTTTCAGTTAGTGAAGCAAGTACATTTATATTGCTTCATTATTGCTGAAATTTTTCCAAGGTCTTCTCCTACTTATATAACCTATCTCCACAAGATTTGGGCTCATTTCATCATGCCATTTTCCCTCGGGATTTTTCCTAAGTTTCTGTCCAGAGAATTGCTGTATGAAGGAAGTAACCACAGAGTCTTTAACCGAGCTACCACCTCAGTTGCAACCTACCCTGGAAGAACTCCACCCCAGACATTATTTGGCTGACCGAGTGGCATTGTGTGCACTAGTGCACGCGGTGATCACGGGCTTTGGCATGCAATGCGTGTGCTCTGCTGTCGTTGGCCGCGTCCAGGGTGTCTTCTAGCTCCAGCAACTCTCCCTCTTGTCGTCTCCATGCTCGTCGAACAGCTTCACCGGGTCGTCGCCATCCCCCTGGACTCCGCTCCCCCTCCGTAAGCCTCTCCGTCAACGCTCGTCGCCGCGCGCCCACTGACGCGTTGTAGCCCACCGTCATTTCCTCCTCGGTGTCCTCTTCCTCTTCTTGTCCCCGAGCTCTGCTCGTCTCCGTGACTTCTGCGGCTTGTCCGTTCCCTCCATCATCGCCTTCCCGCGCCTCCCCGTGACTGATGAGCATCACCAGAGCGTTGGCCGGACCCCGCGGCGGCACCCAAGCTCCGTGTCCCTCGCCCCGGCTATAAGTAGCCCCTCCCCGCGGCTCCCGAGCACCCCATCCTCTCGAGAACATCACTAGCAGCCTCCTCGACCACTCCCCGGAGCTTGAGCCGCCCTCTTCGCCTCTATTTGCCACCATGGCCGCCACTCTCTCCGGCTTAAATTCCCGCGATCTCGAGCCCCATTCCCTCTTCCACCACCACCAGAAGGTCTCCCGTAGTCCGGCGAGCCACCCCGCCCCCTTTTCTCTTCACCAGACCACCGGTGGCCTCGTCTCCAACCACGACCGAAGGCCACCTCCGTTGGAGTCCTAGTTGTTGTTGCCACGGCCTTCCCCGGCGCGCGTGCAGTACCTACGCGGGTACAGCCCTCTCCCCTGAGCGCTCCGGTGGTCCGAGCTCCACCGGAGGCGGTCGTAGCCGGCCGGACCATCGTCGGCGTTGTGCCCTTCCCTGCCTCTCCCCTATTCTGTCGGGGAGGCGAGAGGAGGAGGATGACCCCCGTCCAGCTGGCCATGCGGTCCCCGCCTCTCCCCTCGTCCCCACCTGCCAGCCACACACGCATAGGCCCCGCCCCGCCACGTCAGATAAGTGGAAATGGTTTTTCTGAAATTACGTCTTCAACTTCTGAAAGCGTACTTTGGTCTTGCTTTGGCTGAATGTGTGTTTTCTTTTGCAGAAAACGTATTTTGCCTGAATGCATTTTCAGTTTTCTCGGTTAGGGGCTTGTTTGCAGAAAACTTTTCACAGATAGGTCCATGGCAAAAAAACTATCACAACTTTTTGCTCGAGGCTCCGACTGAGGTGAATCCAACGCCCACATCTTTGTCTCGTCGAGCCCGTTCCGTTCACATCATTTTCTCTATGGTTTGACATTGTGAAAATGAAATTTTGCCATTGCCTCAAATCAGCCCCCTCCGAGAGAGAATCTTTTCCGGCATTCTTTCCACGGCTTCACCGCACTTCTCCCCGGAGCTTTCTTCATCCCCAGGCAAGCCACAACCACCATTTGCATGATAGCCATGCAGTAGCATTGGTTTTCAACTTGAATCTTTCATAACTGTATGTTTGTTTTGCTACTGCTGTCGTTATCTCGGTTATGCTTATGGATCGGTGATTACCGTCATGCTATGTTTTCTTGCACTCTGTTATCATGTTCTACCTGCTAGTATTACTTTCATATTGGCCATGCTTAGTAGTAGTACATGTTGGGTTGGTCATGTTCTTCGGTGCATGACTGTCGTCGGTTACCGAGTACCATTGATATGTATTGTTCCTTTGCTGTTAGTTAGTTAAGTGTTTGCTCGGTAACGTTATTGATGTGTTCTTGCATGGTATTTATTGTTGATGCTAGTGGTCATGTTATGCTATGAGTAGTGTTATACTTGTGATATTCATGCTCGTCATTATGCCATGCTCAGTTGAATATGATTCATTGTTGATATGGTTGTCGCACCCCGTGCTTATATCATGCTCATGCATTATAATTGCATCATGTGATTTTATCATGGCTCAGCATATTGCATTCAAGTTTAACCGGATTAAATTGAACTTGAACAACTGTTGGCTGAGTCATGGTGCCACCATATCGAGCTGACCAGTGGAACCACATTTGCCTTTATGGGGAGGTCCTAACTGGGTCTATTGTCATGCCTCTCGCCGGTGCCTCCAACGAGGGAAGGTTATGCACGGGCGCTACCTTGGTCGGGTAGGACGGCATAAGCCTTGTGTGCCCGTTGTTGAGTTTGGATCCATTGTCCCCGTTTGGGACCGTTTATGTTTTGCCACAATGGTGGCCGTTGATGCCTTTGGTAGGCACGGGGCCACCCATGAATTAGCCCAAAGGGGAGTTTGTCGGAGTGGCCGGGAGAGTGTCATGGCAGTAGGACGGTTTTCTCGGAACACTGTTGGTCCACCGGAATGGGATTGCAGGGCCATGGGTTATGTGGTGTGGGTACAGTGCGCTACCTCTGCAGAGTGTATATTAAATCTATCGAAAGCCGTGCCCGCGGATAAGGGCCCAGTTTGTAGTTGGTCACACAGTGGGTCAACAGTAATAATAATACTGTGCTTAATAACAACCCTGGTTCAATGATGAGAAAGAGATTGGTTGTGATTGCGAGATGATCACCGTGGTATCGAGGATACCGAGTTGATGGATGTTTGTGGTGTTATGCGAGAGTCAAGGGTAAAGATCAAGCTCCTTGTGGTCATGTAATGATTACTACGGTATTGTTAATACCAAGCTTGATTGGATCCTGAGATGACAGTGTGATGTCCATGATGGTTACGAGGTAACCCGAACAGAGTAAGTTGGTGCATGATAACGTGATCATGTTGCATGATAGTGTCATCATGTTTATATGTTCATGCCATGCTCGTATCGTTCTAGTTGTATCATGTTGTTCATGCCATGTTGTTACGATAGTATCATGTTAATCCTTGTTAATCTGCAATTGCCATGTTGTTGTTTGTCTTGATTGCTCTTGGTTGCTATGAGCTTGCAAGTACATTAAATGTACTGACCTGGTGTGTCATGCCAGTTTGCAGGTCATGCCGGATTTGATTGCTTGTTTGCCGTGGACCCCTTGTTTGCGAGCTAGCATAAGCGTTCTAGCTAGAGTCCGTGCGGAGTGGAGTTCATCACCGTCTCCGCTGTTCCGCTATTCCACTGCTTCGTGTTGTTGTGCTGCTTGCATAGAGCAACCATGGCAGGCGTAGTGTCGCCGTGCTGATGTAATCCCTTTGTACCCATATAGATTGTAATAAAGCGCTGATTTGTTCTATGCTAAGCAGTGCCGTATTCCAGAAGACTTCTCCTTGATCTCTGGGCTGGAATACGGGGCGTTCCGGTTTCTTTGAGCCGGGGTGCCACATATTCTATGAAGATCTTTATCGGTCGAACCTCATGACAACATACGTAATTCCCTTTGTCTGTCGGTATGTTACTTGCCCGAGATTCAATCGTCAGTATCTTCCTACCTAGTTCAATATCGTTGCTGGAAAGTCTCTGTACTCATTTCGTAATACATCATCTCGTAACTAACTCCTTAGTCACTTTGCTTGCAAGCTTCTTGTGCTGCTGTATTACCGAGAGGGCTCAGAGATACCTCTCCGGTATCCGGAGTGACAAATCTCGATCTTGATCCTTGCCAACTCAACAAACACCTTCAGAGATACCTGTAGAGCATCTTTATGATCACCCAGTTAACTTGTGGCGTTTGATAGCACACAAGGTGTTGGGGATATGACTATTAGATATGACCCGCCCAGGAGGGGCCGGCTCATCCTTATGGTGGTTCACCTAAATGAAGCCCAAGAGTATATTAAAGATGGTGGTTCATAGATAGGCTTGTTAAAAAGGCCAAACCCGAAGGCGGCTTAAAGGACCATAAGTGTAAACCGCCATGTATGCTTAGACTTGTAATGTAAGGCATGTAAGATAAGTCACCGAGCCGGACACGTTGTATGAGTCGGCCGGGACTCTGTAGGCTGCAGGGCGTTAACCCATGTATATAAGGGGATGACCCGGCAGCGGCTTAGGGCAAGAAACAACAACTCGAGAGCCAAGCAAAGCGTGTTTGCTCCCTGGTAACCAAAACCCTAGCAATTCCACCTCAAACTGTACTAGGCCTGTACCTTCACCGCAAGGGGCCGAACTAGTATAAACTCCTCGTGTCCTTTGTCCCGTTCAACCCCTTCAAGCTAACCTCGTTGATATGGCTCCTCAACTAAGTCCTTCCTTGAGGACAACTGTCGTGACACTTCCACGACAGTTTGCGCCCACTGTGGGGCTCGCGCACAGCGGTTTCGAGTTCTTAAAGGGCAGCTTCGAAGGGATCAAGGGGTACGCTGTGGGCCGGATGATCAAGAGTCGTCGCGGCAAGCTCTACATCGACGATGCAGGCTCGGGCCCTGAGGCCGGCTCAATTGAGTACGGGTACCGGGTCCCCTTCAGCGGAATCCACGTCTTCATCGGCAAGATCAGCGAACCGGGCCCTGAGCCGGACATCTGCACCGACATCATCGAGACGGCTCAGCGTGCACGACCCCCCCGGGTTAGACCCGCCGTGAAGCATGCATTTGTTGGATGTATCCATGGGGCTGAGTTTGAAGGCTCTGTGTCTGGCGGTGAGACGGCCATCTACTCTGATGGTGAGTCATCCACGGGCGAGACCGACTCAATGTACCAACTGCAAGACGGACGACTTGGGGGCTGTTCCGATGGCGACAATATTCCAGACCCCCACGAGCCGCCGAATAGAGTGGCGATCTTCATGGCTGGCACCCAGCCGGTTCTCGGTTCAACAGCTGCCGCGGCCATGACTTCCAGTGCGGCAGCGGTAATAGCGGCTGGTGCTGGCGGGTTAGCTCACCCGTCGGCTCAAGTTTTAACAGATCTGTTGGACGATCTGGCGAATCTGATGGGAGTGGAGGTAACCGCAGACAACCAGAAACAACATAAGGTGGATGTGGCTAAGTTGCGTGATGAAATAGCACAAGCTAAGGCAGAATTGGTAGCGGAAAATACTAGGATGGCTGCAGAACGGGCCGTCTTAAACGCACAGGCACAACGGATCCAAGCAGATTCATACCGGCTTATGGTGGATCAGAACGCTTCAAACGAAGTCTTGAGGAGAAAACACCAGAGTCGTCTGCCCTCGATTTATGAGTCAAGGAACCTCTTCAACACACCGGAGCGGGGGCTAGTAGCCCGCCGGTGATAAACCAGACGTTTGAGGCGCCAGGGGGTGGAGCGTCGGGTCAGCCACGCATAGCCGGTTCTCCACATATGAATAATACCCCACCTCAGCACGTAGTGACGCCGCCGGGTCAATACTCCACCCCTCTTAATAACATGATTGCTGCAGCTACACGATTGGCGGCTCTGCCAGTCGAGGGTGAGACTCCCACGATGGTTGAAACCCGAAGGGCTCGGGAGCTTCTTCAAACAGCTTTGGTGCAGCAGTAGGCTTATTCCTATAGTCGTGATCAGATTCACTCAACCCCTCGTCCGAGCCGGAGCTACAGTAGTGTAACGCCCCGGATCCGATGCACCAGGTGTCTTCCAGTTATTCATCATTGTTGCCATGTCATTTGCTTGCGTGTTGCATTTTGCCATGTCATCATCTGCATTGCATCATCATGTTTTTCAAAACTTGCATCCGGTCCTTTTCCCCGTTGTCCGTTTCGCGATCCAACACTCTCGCACGCGCCCGTCGCCCCTCTCAGACCTTTTTTCGTGAGCGGCAGAAAAACGTTCTCGGAATGGGCCGAGATTTGCCGAGTGGCCTTGGTATATCACCGGTAGACCGCCCTCAAATTTCGTTCCATTTGGAGGTCGTTTGATGCCCCAACGGTTAACCGCGTAGCCCAAAACCCCTCTCTCTTTGCAGCCCAGCACCCCTTCACCACAACCCACTAACCCAGCAAAACCCCCTCCATGCTCTCGGTCGTTCGATCACAATCGTGTGGGCAAAAATCGCACCCCATTTGGACACTCCTAGCTCCCTCTACCTATAAATATGCCTTCTCCCCCGAAATTCCCGAGCGCCCCGCCGTCTCACCTCGCCTACCCCGCCGCCGGTTCGCCCGCCGCCGTCTGACCCTCGCCGCCGACCGCGCCTAACCTCCCGCCGGCGAGCCCGCGCCAGAGCGCCGTGCCTCCCGCCGCCGCTCCGCCTCCGCGCCTCCCTGCTCGCGTTCCCGAGTCGCCGACCATCTCCAGCGCCTCCGGCGACCCCGAGCCGCGCGCCCCGGCCTCCTCCCCGCCGGATTCGGCCTCCACCGCCTCGTCCCTGCCATCTCCGGCGAGAATTCCGGCCGGATCTGGAACGGGACCAGATCCACCGGGTGCCCCAACCAAACAGGCGCCCCCACGCCCGGATCTCCTCGTCCCGCTTCGTCCCGTCCAGATTTTCGGAGTGGTAAATTTCTGCCAAGTCCCGAGATTGTTGCATTATGTTTCCCTGTTCATCATGTCATAACTTCATGTGTGCTACTCCGTTTTGTGCGTGTAATATATCAAAATGTTCACTGTGTGATGCTCTTCATTTCATTCCATTGTGCCATGCTTGTTTGTGTCCATATTGATGCCCTTATCATCGTTACAACAGTGCTATATGATGTTAACTGCTGTCTGTTATCAGAACTTGCTGATTTGTCTTTTTCATTGCATTTTGTGTGTGCATCCTATGAGCATGAGCTCTACATGTGTTTTGAACTACATCATGCCATCTTTACAGAGGTGCTTATCTTGTATTTTTTTATCTATGTATTGACTAGCACAAGCATGCAAAGTAGCCTCCGTGATGTTGCTGATTTCTGGGACTTGTCATTTCTGCTAAGTCTGAGTGTTATATTTTGTTGCCATGTAAACCTGCTGCTACCATGCGTTCCATGCATAATCTGGAGATGTTCACTAAAGATGTTTTGTTATACATGTTATGCTCTATCCATCCATGCTCTTGTTTGCATTTATAGCCTGCTGTAGCTTGTTGTTATCATGCTCCAAACTTGCTAAATAATGTTGCTGTCAGCCTGTTAACATGAAGTTCGTTATTTCCATGTGTTTTGCTAGTGATCCATGTACCCTATGACTATGCTATTGCCATTATTAGCTTCATATTTATGCCATCTTACTGTTGGTTACCTTGTCATGCCATGTATTGCTTTGTGGTGAGTGGTTCAAGCTCACCAATATGCCTACTTATCGTTGTTTCTGCCATGCACTGTTACTTTCACCAAGTCTGAATCTGTCATATTACTTGCTATGTTTACATGGGTGCCATCATATCTTCTGTGCATTTTTGGCTCATGATCAGTAAGGGACTTTTGTTTTATGAAATTAGTAGATTCATGACATGCCTTTGTTTGCTATGATAAGTTCCTGTAGAATGTTGTTTGATAGCTCTAAACTTAGCAACCTGATGTTATTTCTGCCATGTCCAGTGATTTCTGCCAAGTCTGTGAAACTGTTATTATTTGTAATCTTGCCATGTCCTTTTGAGCATGTTGTATTGGTTTCTGGAGATAGCGCAGTGTTCATGTTTTGTTATGCTTTACCTGTACATCATGTCCATACCTTTTGCTCTCATGTTAGGGTGCTGTAGTATATCATTTGATGCTTGCAAAATGCGTAGTTGCTGTTTTAGACAGATTGTTGTTGTATCTTGTTTGGAGTGTATGTGTTGCACCGTTGCTCCGTTTTGAGCATGCTTTATATGTAACTTGCTTAGAATTGCATGTAGTTTCTTATTATCTTATTGCATCCTTGTTTTGAGTGTGTTTGCTTGATGTTTGAATGCATTTTGCATCAATGCCATGTTTAACTTGTTTTGCTCATATCTTCTAGGCCGTAGCTCCGAATTAAATGAACTTTATATGTAACTTGACTAGAATTTCGTGTAGATCATCTTGGTGCATCTTAACTTGCTGTTTAAAAACTTGAACATAAGGTTTATTCAGATCTGGACCAATTTCGAAACTTGCATATGAGGACTTACCGGACTTGTTATATGTTGTTTCCGGCCTCATTTAAACTTGCTTTGATGTGTTGTTCTTGTATGCATCATCTCTTGTCATGAGTAGCTTCATGTAGCCTTGTCATGCATCATACTTGGTTGAGCATCATGTCTTGTTTATGTGTTGAGTGTTTACCGTGTTGTTTGCTTCTTTCCGGTGGTGCTCCTTCTCGTTAGTTCCTGTTTCGTTGCGATCGTGAGGATTCGTTCATCTTCGTGGCTTCATCTTCTTCATGGACTCGATCTTCTTCCTAGCGGGATTTCAGGCAAGATGACCGTCACCTTGGATCTCACTACTATCATTGCTATGCTAGTTGCTTCGTTCTATCGCTATGCTGCGCTACCTATCACTTGCTCCTCAAGCCTCCCAAAATGCCATGAACCTCTAACCTTTTTCACCCTTCCTAGCAAACCGTTGTTTGGCTATGTTACCGCTTTGCTCAGCCCCTCTTATAGCGCTGCTAGTGGCAGGTGAAGATGAAGATTGCTCCATGTTGGATTATGTTTATGTTGGGATATCACAATATCACTTATATTATTAATGCATCTATATACTTGGTAAAGGGTGGGAGGCTCGGCCTTATGCCTGGTGTTTTGTTCCACTCTTGCTGCCCTAGTTTCCGTCATACCGGTGTTATGTTCCTTGATTTTGCGTCCCTTACGCGGTTGGGTGATTTATGGGACCCCTTGACAGTTCGCTTTGAATAAAACTCTTCCGGCAAGGCCCAACCTTGGTTTTACATTTGCCTCACCTAGCCTTTTTCCCTTGGGAGTCGCGCATCCCGAGGGTCATCTTTATTTTACCCCACCCCCCCCCCCCGGGCCAGTGCTTGTCTAAGTGTTGGTCCAAACTAGAGCACCGTGTGGGCCCATCCCTTGGCAACTTGGGTTACGTCGGTACCTGTACGCTTCGCTTATCCGGTGTGTCCTGAGAACGAGATACGTGTGACTCCTATCGGGATTGTCGACACATCGGGCGGCTTTGCTGGTCTTGTTTTACCATTGTCGAAATGTCTTGTAAACCGGGATTCCGAGACTGATCGGGTCTTCCTGGGAGGAGGAATATCCTTCGTTGACCGTGAGAGCTTATAATGGGCTAAGTTGGGACACCCCTGTAGGGTATTAACTTTCGAGAGCCGTGCCCGCGGTTATGTGGCAGATGGGAATTTGTTAATGTCCGGTTGTAGAGAACTTGACACTTGACCTTAATTAAAACGCATCAACCGCGTGTGTAGCCGTGATGGTCTCTTTTCGGCGGAGTCCGGGAAGTGAAGACGGTTTTTGGGTTATGATTGGCGTAAGTAGGAGTTCAAGATCACTTCTTGATCATTGCTAGTTTCACGACCGTTCCGTTGCTTCTCTTCTCGCTCTTATTTGCGTATGTTAGCCACCATACATGCTTAGTCGCTGCTGCAACCTCACCACCTTACCCCTTCCTTACCTATTAAGCTTTGCTAGTCTTGATACCCATGGTAATGGGATTGCTGAGTCCTCGTGGCTCACAGTTTACTACAACACCAGTTGCAGGTACAGGTTTTGTGATGATCATGACGCGAGAGCGATGCTTGCTTGTTTTGGCGTTCTTCTTCTGCTTCTTCTTCGATCAGGGGATAGGTTCCAGGTCGGCAGCCTGGGCTAGCAGGGTGGATGTCGTTTGAGCTTCTGTTTGTGTTTCATCCGTAGAAGGATGTTGATCTTATGTATGTGGTATTGATGTATTCTTGTGGCATTGTATGCCTCTTGTATGTATCCCCATCTATTATGTAATGTTGATGTAATGATATCCACCTTGCAAAAGCGTACCAATATGAGGTTCTATCCTTGGTGGGACCTTCGAGTCTCTTTAGGATAGTATCGCATATTGGGCGTGACAAGTAGGCACATTGACTCGCCAGCAGTCTCGAGTACTGAGCGGCGTCGTAATCAACCTCATGGTCATGACCTGGCGCGTAATGGTGCCAATGCGCAGGATTTGGTGGATCAGGGCAGAACGCACCGGGAGGCCGAGCTGGCGGCTCACCAACACGCGCCGGTTTACCCAACGACTTCAGTTGAGGCGGGTGTAACTTCTAGAGCTTTCGGTGTGTCGTGTCTAACGGAAGCTCTACGGAATGAGCGTTTACCCAAGGACTTCAAAGGCCCTCGCAAGGTGCCCAATTACACAGCAGATCAGCCACCAGAGGCTTGGGTGGAGAGTTATGAGATGGCTATGGAGATGTTGGATGTTAGCGAAGCTGCATACGCTAAGTAATTCACCATGATGCTGGAAGGGATGGCTCGTACCTGGTTGAAGCGGTTGCCAGCTAACTCCATCGGGTCATGGGCAGAGCTGAAAGCCTAGTTAATCCAGAATTTCAAAGATACATGCAAGCAGCCAATGTCAATTATGGATTTGGTTTCTTGTGTTCAAGCTGAGGGCGAATCAACAACCAGGTGGGTGTGTCGGGTCTCGACTATTATACATTCTTCAGATAACATCAACGTTGGCTCAGGGGTTCTAATGTTAGAGAAAAATTGCCGCTTTGTTCCACTCAAGCAGAAGCTTGGGCGGCTTAAGCATCATTGCAACGACATGGGGGAGCTTATGGCGGCTCTTGTTAAGTATGCCGACTCTGATGGTACCAAGGACCCCGACTCTGAGGATGAAAGATCGGGAAAGGGAAAGAAGAGTAGCGGCATGAAGGGATAGCAGTACAACCCTGCCAATCAGGGCGGCAACGGGAAGCGAAAGGCTGATGATTTTGTGGCTAACACCGGGCGCGCAATTATAACCAGTGTCGTGAGGGACCGCCGGTTCAAGGGACCAGGTTTGACCTTGATGCAGTGCTAAATCAGCCATGTCCAAAACACGGAACGGATCAGAAGCCGGCTACCCATACGTGGAGAGATTGTAGCATAATGAGAAGCTTTAGGGAGTCCATCCAACGCAACCACGGCCCGAACGGCGGTTCAGGGTCCGGCTCTCATGGTCTGGGTCAAGGAGGCGGCGGTTCAAATTCCGGGTTTCAAGGCCACGGTAACCAGAGCGGCTATAGCCAGCAGAATAATCAGGAAAATCAGCACCAACAACAATCTTGTTATCAGAGCAACCCGAAGCAGTTGAATAGTGGACAGTACCACGTCTTCACCACTAGCTTATGTAAGCGGGATCAGAAGCTTCATAAGAGGTCAGTCAATGATGTTGAGCCGGCAGTGCCACGTTATTTACGGTGGTCAGAGCAGCCTATCGTGTGGAGTCGTGAGGATCACCCGCCCCGGGTTGATAATCCGGGTCACCTGGCTCTGGTGGTGGCACCTCAGGTTGGAGGCTATAAGTTTACTAAGGTGCTCATGGATGGAGGTAACAGCATTAACATCCTTTATTATGAGACCTTCCATCGCATGGGACTGACAAATAAGAATTTTAAGCCGTCAAACACTGTCTTCCATGGTGTGGTGCTGGGTAAGTCAGCCTACCCAGTGGGTAAGATATCTTTGGAAGTTGCCTTTGGATATGAGCATGATTCTAGGTCTCAGACTTTAACCTTCAAAGTGGTCAAGATTAAGAGCCCTTATCATGCTCTGTTTGGGAGGCCGGCTTATGCTAAGTTCATGGCAAGGCCTTGTTATGTTTACTTGCAGCTTAAGATGCCGGGTCATAAGGGCACCACCACAGTGCATGGGAGTCGCAAGGTAGCCTTGGAGTGTGAGGAAGGTGATGCAGCTTATGCTGAATCAGTTTGTGCAACGGAGGAGCTAAAATTTTACAAGGATAATGTTGACCCGGCGGACATGACGTCCTTGAAAAAGCCGACCACAAAGCATGATCCATCGTTAAAATTTAAATCAGCAGATGATACTAAATTGGTTGACTTCATCCCCGGTGACTCATCTAAGCAGTTCAGCATTAGCACTAATTTGGATCCGAAATAGGAAAGCGCGCTCATCGAGTTCATCCGTGAGAACCGGGACATCTTTGCATGGAAGCCTTCAGACATGCCGGGTGTACCGAGGGAACTCGCTGAGCACACTCTTAATATTGATCCAAAGTTTAAGCCGGTCAAACAATTTCTTCGCCGATTTAACAAGGAGAGGCGGAAGGCCATTGGTGAAAAGGTGGCCCGGTTCTTGGCGGCCGGGTTTATTGTTGAGGTTTTCCATCCTGAGTGGTTGGCTAACCCGGTGCTGGTACTCAAGAAGAATGGCACTTGGCGGATGTGTGTGGATTACACGGACTTAAACAAGGCTTGTCCGGCTAATCCGTTTGTTCTCCCTCGTATTGATCAAATCATTGATACTACAGCGGGTTGTGAGCGTTTGAGTTTTTTGGATGCTTATTCTGGTTATCATCAGATTAAGATGGCAGTTAAGGACCAGGAGAAGACAGCTTTCATTACTCCATTTGGAGCCTTCTGCTATGTGTCTATGCCTTTTGGGCTCAAGAGTGCCCAGGCGACTTATCAGCGGTGTGTGCAAAATTGCCTTCACAATCAGATTGGGCGTAATGTTCATGCTTATGTAGATGACATTGTGGTGAAGTCAAGAAAGAGGGAGACCCTGATTGATGATTTGAAGGAGATGTTTGACAATCTCCGGGTTTACAAGATGATGCTTAACCCGGCCAAGTGTGTTTTTGGTGTACCAGCAGGCAAGCTATTGGGCTTTCTGGTTTCTAACATAGGCATTGAAGCTAACCCGGAGAAGATCAAAGCCATTACTTCATTGGCTAAGCCGGCGTGTGTTAATGATGTTCAGCGTCTGGCGGGTCGTATTGCAGCTCTGAGCCGGTTCATAAGCCGGCTAGGTGAGAAGGCTATCCCTCTTTATCAGATGGAGAAGAAGACAAACCATTTTGTTTGGAGTGACGCTGTGAATCAAGCATTTGAGGATCTGAAGAAATAGTTGGCTGAGCCGCCTGTGCTTGCTGCCCCTATTGATAAAGAGCCCATGTTGTTATATGTGGCTGCTAATAGCCGGGCCGTCAGTGTAGCCATTGTGGTGGAAAGGAAAGAGGCAGGCAAGGAGTACCCGGTTCAACGGCCGGTTTACTATATCAGTGAGGTGCTTATTGAATCCAAGCAGAGATATCCACACTGGCAAAAGCTTGTGTATGGGGTTTTTATGGCAAGCCGGAAGCTCAGACAATATTTTCAGGGCCTCCCATTACCGTGGTTAGCTCTGCTCCTTTAGGAGACATCATTCCAAACAGGGAAGCCGCAGGCCGGGTTGCTAAATGGGCCATTGAGCTTGGACCTCATGGTTTAAAGTATGTGCCTCGTACGACCATCAAGTCCCAAGCACTTGTGGATTTCATCAATGATTGGACAGAGTTGCAGGCACCTGAGGAAAAGCCGGATAACACATATTGGACTATTCACTTTGATGGATCCAGGCAATTGGAGGGCTCGGGGGCTGGAGTTGTCTTGACTTCCCTCTGAGGTGATAAATTTTCTTATGTTCTCCGGCTAATGTTCCCTTGTACTAACAATGCAGCTGAGTATGAGGCCTTGCTCCATGGTCTTCGGATGGCTAAAGAAATGAATTTAAGCCGGGTGAGGTGTTTTGGCGATTCAGATCTGGTAGCCCAACAGGTCTCCGGCACCTGCGATTCTAAAGATCCACTCATGGCAGCTTATCGTCGAGAGCTTGATGCTATTGCAGGTCATTTCAAGGGTTATCATGTTGAGCATATTGATCGTAGGAAGAACAAGGTGGCTGATACTTTAAGCCGGCTAGGATCTCAGCGTAAGCCGGTGCCACCTAACACGTTCCTGGATATTTTGCTTAACCCTTCTGTCAAATTGCCTACAAAGGAAGATCTTGCTGTCCCTGACCCGGAAGCACAATTGGTGGCGGCTCTTCATGCTATTCCTGATTGGACAGTTCCGTATTTGGCTTACATGACCCGGGGTGAGTTACCGGAGGATGAGATCTTGGCCAGACAGATAACCCGGCGGTCTAAGTCAATGACAATTGTCAATGGGGAGTTGCACCATTGCAGTGTCATAGGGGCGTTTTAGCGTTGCGTCTCTCCTGAAGAAGGTCGTGAGATTCTATGGGAGATTCACGAAGGAGATTGTGGTCATCATGCCGGCTCTAAATCTCTTGTAGCCAAAGATTTCCGTCATGGGTTCTATTGGTTGACGGCTCATGCTGATGCTGAGGATTTGGTGAGGAAATGTGATGGTTGTCAGAAAATTTCACGACAAGCTCATGTGCCAGCTCAAGAATTGAGGATGATTCCAATCACTTGGCCGTTTGCGACTTGGGGGCTTGATATGGTTGGGCCTTTCAAGAGGTCCAAGGATAAGAAGACCCACCTTTTGGTGGCGGTTGATAAGTTCACTAAATGGGTTGAAGCAGAGCCGGTCAGTAAGTGTGATGCGGAACGGCGGTTCAATTCATCAAGAAGGTGATCTTCCGTTTTGGCTTTCCACACAGCATTATAACAAATAATGGCACTAATCTCTCTAAAGGTGCTATGAGAGAAATCTGTCAAGGGGAGCATATCCGGCTTGACGTCTCCTCTGTGGCTCACCCTCAGTCCAATGGTCAAGCGAAATGGGCTAACCAAGAAATTTTGTGAGGTATCAAGCCCCGGCTTATGGTTCCTTTGCAAAGAATGCCGGGTTATTGGGTGGAGGAGTTACCTTCAGTGTTATGGAGTATCAACACAACCCCCAACAGGTCAACTGGTTACACACCTTTCTTCATGGTTTATGGAGCAGAGATGGTTCTCCCTAGTGACATCCGTCACGATTCACCTCGGGTAGCGGCTTACATTGAAGCTGACAATGAACAGGCACGTCAAGATGCGCTTGACCTGTTAGATGAGGAGCGTGACCTCGCGGCGGCTCGCTCGGCGATTTACCAGCAAGATCTAAGTCGTTATCACAGCCGCCGGGTCAAAACCAGAACCTTTCAAGAAGGCAACTTAGTGCTCCGGCTCATCCAGGATCAAACAGACATGCATAAGCTCTTGCCGCCCTGGGAAGGACCTTTTGTGGTCAGTAAGAATCTGCATAACGGGTCATACTACCTTATCGACGTTCGAGAACACAAGGATTCACGTAAGTCGGAGGAGGAGACCCATCGGCCGTGGAATATTGCTCATCTTCGTCCCTACTATACTTGAGCCACCGGCTCTCATGATGTATATATTATAAGCAGTATAATAAAGCTGGCATCCCTGATAATTTAGGGCCTCTGCCGTGACACTTCAAAACTGGTCTTCAGCTTTTCCGATTCAGCTACTCTAAACTGGAATTTTGATTCAGCTTTCCGGGTCTCGGTTTCCTGAGTCGCCAGCCGGGTCTTTGCATCATTTAATTGAGACTGTAGTTCAGCAGTAGCAGCCTATATGAAGTACAGAGTTATCAACACATTTATATCTGGGTTACAAGAATATAAGTCCCAAGTCTTTTGCAAGCAACAACACTTGACTTGGGGGCTAATGTCTGTCAAAGAAATTTTTCAAGGAAATGACTCTTATGAATAAAGTCCCAAGCACTTTGCAAGCAAGACTACTTGGCACTTGGGAGCTAATGCATATCGCTTCTATCTCTTTAATGATGAGCCGGATGTGCTGTAAACAGTCACAGCCGACTCATGGGGGCTACACAGTTAAGCTCTCCTTTTTTACACAATGATAAACAGGACCGGCTCATTCATGCTGATTAAACCGGCCCTTGGGGACTACATATGCAAAGTTAAACTGCTTAGACATCCGGTTTAATTTTAAACCGGACTTGGAGGGATTCTATGACAGAAATTTATGGATTCTTCTAAGTCTACAGCCTATTCAATCTTATCATAGCCAGTAGACTTGGGGGCTGGCAGGATGTACATAACTTATTTAAAAGCCGGAAGACATACCTCATATTTCTAGTGCATTTGTTTCACCATATCAATCTCAAGGTCGCGGCTAGAATGAACTTGGTTAAGATAACCAGAGAATACTTCATTGACGGTCAGTTGAGAGTAATCAGCAATGTCAAATTTCATTTTGCGCCTCTCAACGAAATCATCTTTCGCGGAGTGCTTGGCTAAGATGGTTGGATGTCCCGGTTCTTTGAAGCTAGTGCCGGTAATGATAACATCTTCACCATGTTCTTCTGGCGGCTTAAGCAGATTGGATGACTCGGTAAGCACAGGATTGGCATCCGTGTGATCACGAGAGAGGTCAGGAATCTTAGGCGGAGTATCAATGGCAGGTCCTTCTGGCTGTTTGTCAGAAGCTTCAGGTACAGGGATTTGCTGCTCCGGCTCAGCTATCTCAGGTGCCTTAGTTGGCTTGGTCACCTTCGCTTACTTGTTAGGCTTTGCTTGACCACTGCACGGGTTGTGACAACTCAGTATAAGTATGAGTATAAAGAGTTACAAGGTAAAATCAATTGCCATTACCCAGGGGCAGTTTTAAAAGCCGGCAACTTAGTTTGCGATGAGTCGCCAGAGGAAGAGCGGGCAATTTCCTGGTCAAATGAAGTCAACAGAGTTAAATGATAGACAAATAAGACCTGTCAGCGGGTAAAAGGAGTATGTTAAAAAAGGAACCTCGTTTCGCCATTTTCGGGGAACAGGAGTGTTTGGTAAACCGGAGGACAACTCTTCGCATCCACTGGTCCGGGTCCGACGTCGGCTCTCGTGTTGCTGTTGCTTCAAAAGAAAGTGAGGATCTAAATAAGCCAAGGGGTGTGAAAACCTTACTTTCTGGGTTACTTGCCGAAGTTTCCGTCTTAGCAAAGGTTCTGAGCCGGAGGAAATAATAGTTACCTCTTCTTCCAGTGCTTGGCTGGCTCCCGTGTCATCCTGATAATAGTCAGTGTCAATAAGATGAATGAAAAACAAGCCAAGAGAGTCAAGGGCTACCTCCGACTCAGAGGTGTCATCCAAACTAAGAAAATCAGAGGCGCTTGGTTTCTTCTTTTTCTTGGTGGTCTTCTTGGCGGTTTTCTTGGCGGCTTTCTTGACGGCCCTGGCCTTCTTGGCAGCTTCATGATCATACTCTTCTTTCCAAAAGTCAGACTTAGCCTGTAAAGGTCATTAAAAAGTTGAGTTAATAAAGGTATTTGAATAATGAAGTAAAAGTGAGAAAATTCAAAGACTTACATCCGGTGGTGGGTTAAGATTGCAGAAAAGGGCCAGACCCTCTTTAACGCAATCTGTCGGGTCTTCATTCAGAAGGGACTCGGTCATTTCATTAATGGCCTCGTCAATTAATTGCACGGAGGTGTGGCACAGTGGATCCTTTACACCACCAGTGTAAGTACACATTAAGTCGGACCGATGACTCAAGGGTATGACCCGCCAAGAAACCCAGCACCGAACCAAGTCAATGCCAGTTAACCCATTGGCCAGCAGAGCATTGACTTTTGCAATAGTAGGGGCAAGCTTTGCACGTTCAGCAGCGGTAAGTTTCTCAGGAAGAAGACGCTTTGGGTCCAGGCGCTCAATGCGATAACCCGGCAATGGGTTTTCATCAGCCGGAGAGGTATCTTTGCAATAAAACCATGTCTTATTCCAATCTTTGGGGTCACTCGGCAAGGTTGCGTAAGGGAAGATGGCGTCTCTTCTCTGCTGAATTGAGATTCCTCCAAGTTCCAAGCTGGGTCCGTTCGTGTACTCATTTTGGCGGTTCAAATAGAAGTATTCTCTAAAAAGTTCAACACTTGGTTCCTCTTGAAGGTATACTTCACAAAAGACTTGAAAATTGCAGATATTTGACACGGAATTGGGTCCGATGTCTTGAGGATGGAGCTGGAAGAAGTGAAGAACATCCCAGAAAAATTTAGAGCCTGGTGGTGAATACAATGACTTCGCCATCCTTTGGCTGAGGTTTTTCTTTGCCCGGTTTAGGAGCGCGGTAATGCATAACACTCTTTGCGGGCAAGTAACCGACTTTGACAAAGTCTCTGAATGTGCCCTCAGTGACGACGGAGGGAACCCAATTGCATGTATAGACTATCTTTGGCGGCATTGTGAAAGAAAGAAAGCCTAAAGGGAAGGAAAATTTTGCCGGTTCAAATCAGACGATGACAATACAAGTTATAATAGTTACAGTATAAATTCAACATGGCGGCTTAAGTGAGGACTAATGATATATGAATAATTGTAAGCCGGACATGTAAGCCGCCATGTCATGTACTGGTATTCAAGATCTAACAAGAGCAAAAATTTACTAAGTGTTGGGACAAACAGGTTTTACAGATTGAAGTTATAAGATGCGATCTGCAGTTATTCAGAAAAATGGAATAAAATCTAAACCTAAGGTGGCGGCAGCAGAAGAGTGGAAGTGTTCAGATGAGATCTATTGCAAGGAAAGTATGGTCGGATATCAAAAACAAGTGCTAAAACTGTTTCCGCGCAAGATCAGTGCTATTTTTAGATCAAAACTATGAATCTAAGCAACAAGACAGGAGGGCGGCGACAAACACCGATGAACACTAAAACCCTAATGACAGATCTATGGCGAGGAAAGGGAAGACTTACTGATGCTGATGAGACAGCGGAAAGGTGCCGCGGTGCTCTGGTTCGTTCAGGGTGATGCAGCGGCCGGAGTCGAGGTCGGAGACGAAGGTCGACGGTGGCGGAGTTCGGGCACACTGAAGCGTCGCGAGGAGGAAGAAGGCGAGAAAGAAAGGGGAAGAATGAGAAGTGAACCCGTGGCCCTAATTATAAGGGGAGAAGGATAAGTGGCATGCGCGAGAATCGAGGAGACAGGAAAATGGATGTGCGATGGCGCGGGCGCCTCGATTTTCGGAGGGTTAGTAAAGAAAGAGATTTATTAAGATTTGGGTTATGTGTAGTATCAATTACAGGTGACGTCATGGCGGGTTACCACAATTTCCGAAGATGACGTCATGGCGGGTTACAAGTTTCGCAGTAAGATGAAGAAGGATTTTTTTTCTAAGTGTTGAAAATTGACATGAACAAGTTCAAATCAACCTGGGGCCTAATGTTAGGGATATGACTATCAGATATGACCCGCCCAGGAGGGGCCGGGTCATCCTTATGGCGGTTCATCTAAATTAAGCCCAAGAGTATATTAAAGATGGTGGTTCATAGATAGGCTTGTTAAAAAGGCCAAACCAGAAGGTGGCTTAAAGGCCCATAAGTGTAAACCGCCATGTATGCTTAGACTTGTAATGTAAGGCATGTAAGATAAGTCACCGAGCCGGACACGTTGTATGAGCCGGCCAGGACTCTGTAGGCTGCAGGGCGTCAACCCAGGTATATAAGGGGACGACCCGGCAGCGGCTTAGGGCAAGAAACAATAACTCGAGAGCCAGGCAAAGCGTGTTTGCTCCCTTGTAATTGAAACCCTACCAATTCCACCTCAAACTGGACTAGGCCTTTACCTTCACTGCAAGGGGCCGAACCAGTATAAACTCCTCGTGTCCTTTGTCCCGTTTAACCCCTTTAAGCTACCTCGTCGCTATGGCTCCTCAACTAAGTCCTTACTTGAGGGCAATTGTCGTGACACTTCCATGACACAAGGTATTCCTCCGGTATCCGGTAGTTGCATGATCTCATGGTCAGAGGAACATGTATTTGACATTAAGAGAGCAGTAGCAATAAACTGAACGATCATATGCTAAGCTAACGGATGGGTCTTGCCCATCACATCATTCTCCTAATGATGTGATCTTGTTATCAAGTGACAACAATGTCTATGGTTAGGAAACCTTAACCATCTCTTGATCAATGAGCTAGTCTAGTAGAGGCTTACTAGGGACAGGATATTTGTTTATGTATCCACACATGTATTTAAGTTTTCGGTCAATACAATTCTAGCACGAATAATAAACCTTTCTCATAATTAAGCAAATGTAATAATAACCATTTTATTATTGCCTCTAGGGCATATTTCCATCATAAAGAATAACTCATCTGTTTCGTTTCTTTCATTCATATGCATATCATTTTCATGGTCTAGCAAATATTGTTCTAAGGGATCATTAGGAGGCACAGCAATAGAAGCAAGACCAATAATTTCATCTTTACTAGCCAATTCTTCATCACGAGGTTATCTACAGAATTTGGAGAAATTAAACTCATGAGACACATCACCAAAATTAACACTAACAGTTTCCTTAGTGCAATCAATCTTAACATTAACTGTATTCAGGAAAGGTTTACCAAATATAATGGGACAAAAATAATCTTGTGGGGAACCAAGAACTAGAAAATCAGTAGGGTTTTTTATTTTCCCACACAAGACTTCAACATCTCTAACAGTCCCAAGCGGTGTGATAGTATCTCTATTGGCAAGCTTAATATTAACATCAATGTCTTCTATCTCAGGAGGTGCAATATCATTCATAATTCTTGATATAAGGTAAATGGGATAGCACTCACACTAGCACCCAAATCACATAAGCCATGATAACAATGATCTCCTCTTTTGACAGAGACAACATGCATTGCCAACAATAGGTATATTCTTATCTTTATCATCGGGTTTAGCAATTCTAGTGGCTTCATCACAGAAATAAATAACATGCCCATCAATATTATCAGCCAAGAGATCTTTAACCATAGCAACATTAGGTTCAGCTTTAACTTGTTCAGAGTGTGTAGTTGTTCTTATATAACTCTTGTGGGCCATAGTTGAAACCTTAGCATGTTCTTTTATCCTTACGGAAAAGGAGGTTTCTCAATATAAGCAGTAGGAATAACTAGGTTAACACTGTAAGTAATAATTTCATCTTCAACTTTAGTAGGTTCTTCTACTTCAACTTCAATAGGTGGATGATTTAAACCACTTATCCTTGGGGAGATCAACATGAGTAGCAAATGATTCACAGAAAGAAGCTACTATCTTAGAGTCAAGTCCGTACTTAGTGCTAAAATTACAAAAAGTATCGGTATCCATCAAAGATTTAACACAATCAAACTCAAGCTTTATACCTGACTCTTTACCTTCATCAAATTCCCAATCTTCAGAGTTGCATTTAATTCTTTCCAAAAGATCCCACCTGAATTCAATAGTCTTCTTCATAAAAGAACTACTGCAGGAAGTATCAAGCATGGATTGATCATCACGAGAAATCCAAGCATAAAAGTTATGTATAATAATTTCTCTTGAGAGCTCATGATTGGGGCATGAATACAACATTGACTAGAGCCTCTCCCAAGCTTGAGTGATACTTTCTCCTTCATGATGCCAAAAATTATATATATAATTCCGACCACGATGAACCAGATGCATAGGATAAAACTTCTAATGGAATTCCAATTTCAATCGGTTCGAGTCCCATGTTCCAATATCATCACATAGCCTATACCATGTCAATGCTTTTTCCCCCAAAGATAAAGGGAAAATCATCTTCTTAACTTCATCTCTTGGTAAACCTGCAGGCTTAAACAATCCACAAATCTCATCCACATATATTAGGTGTATATAAGGATGCAAGGTTCCATCTCTAGCATAAGGATTAGTTAGCAGTTTCTCTTTCATACCCGAAGGAATTTCATAATAAATATTTTTATTAGGTGCAGTAGGTTGAGCGGCAAATCTTTGTGGTTCTGGTCGAGGTGAAGATACCCCGAACAAACCCCTCAGAGGATTATTTTCTATAGTAACAAGTGACAGTAAATTTCAGCACGTAATATAAATGTTTCCTTACCAAATTCCACTCACCAAAGGCGTTTCACTCCCCAAAACGGTGCCATAAAAGAGTCTTGAATACCCACAAGTATAGGGATCAATCGTAGTCCTTTACTAAGAGTGTCGAACCCAACGAGGAGCAGAAGGAAATGACAAGCGGTTTTCAGCAAGGTATTTTCGGCAAGCACTGAAATTATCGGTAACACATAGTTTTGTAGCAAGATAATTCATAACGGGTAACAAGTGAAAAGTATAACAAAGGTGCAGCAAGGTGGACCATTCCTTTTGTAGCAAAGGATAAGCCTAGACGAACTCTTATATAAAGCAAAGCACTCCCGAGGACACATGGGAATTAACATCAAGTCAGTTTTCATCATGCTCATATGATTCGTGTTCGTTACTTCGATAATTTGATATGTAGGTGGACCGGTGCTTGTATGTTGCCCTTACTTGGACATGCCTCCCTCTTATGATTAACCCCTCTCGCAATCATCCGCAACTATGAAAGAAGAATTAAGATAAATCTAACCATAGTTATAAACATGTGGATCCAAATCAGCCCCTTACGAAGCAACGCATAAACTAGGGTTTAAGCTTCTGTCACTCTAGACACCCATAATCTACTTTCTACTTCCCAATGCCTTCCCCTAGGCCCAAATCATGGTGAAGTGTCATGTAGTTGACGTTCACATAACACCACTTGAGTAAAGATAACATAGATCTCATCAAAATATCAACAAGTACCAAATTCACATGATTACTAATAACAAGACTTCTCCCATGTCCTCGGGAACAAAAGTAACTACTCACAAAGCATGTTCATATTCATGATCAGAGGGGTATTGAATATCATTAAGGATCTGAACATATGATCTTCCACCAAATAAACCAACTAGCATCGACCACAAGGAGTAATCAACAATACTAGCAACCCACAGGTACCAATATGAGGTTTTGAGACAAAGATTGAATACAAGAGATGAACTAGGGTTTGAGATGACATCGTGATGGTGAAGATGTTGATGAAGATTAGTCCTCCCATGATGAGAGGATCGTTGGTGATGACGATGGCTTTGATTTCCCCCTCCGGGAGGAAAGTTTCCCTGGAGGAATCGCTTCGCCGGAGCTCCTGATTGCTTCTGCTCAGGTTCCGCCTCGAGACAGCGACGCTTCGTCCCAAAAGCCTTCTTCTTACTTTTTCTAGCTCAAAATCCTTCATATAGCAGAAGATGGGCGCCGGAGGCTGGCCAGGGGGCCCACAAGCTCAGTGGGTGCGCCCTGGGTGGTAGGGCGCGCCCCTCAGCTTGTGGCCACGTGGTGGGTCCCCTTCTAGTATTTCTTCGCCCAATATTTTTATATATTCCAAAATAATTCTTTGTAAAGTTTCAGGACATTGGAGTTGTGCAGAATAGGGATCTCAGATTTTCTCCTTTCCGGTCCAAAATTCCAGTTGTCGGGATTCTCCCTCTTCATATAATTCTTGCAAAATGAGAAAAGGCATAAGAATTGTATCATAAAGTGTGATGTAGGGTAGAACCCTAGTGGCCCGATCTTTCATGATTGGAGTGGATTCCCTCGAGGAACATGAGGAGCATGATGAACACGGGGAAGAACGGAGAGAAAACACAAGGGGAAACACTTAAGAACAAATCTAACCACACATCCACTAGACAATCAAACACACAAGATCCACAAGGTACATGAACAACAAAGGGAAAGATACAAGGTAAAGTTCATCTCCAAGAGGAGGTCTTGAGGGGGTCCTCCCGTGAGGAGGTCTTGATGATATCCCGCAGGATCTTCTCACATGGAGGTCTTGAACTCCATGGGAGTGGTAATCTCTCTCTCTCTCTCAAGAGTAGAGGTAGGTAGGAGCAAAGCTCACATACAAATGAGCTATCATATTTGCTAACCCTAGCTAGGAGGAGGTAGGGGGTATTTATAGTCTAAGTGGGCGAAAGGGTAAGTGGGAAGGGATACAAGGACAAAGGCCCGCGGCTACGCACAGGCAGTTACTGGACGTCCGGTCATTGTCAGACATCCGACGGCTCAAGGGGGACCGGACGTCCGGCGGGCGTCGGAAGTCCGTCATTTTGCTACGGGATAGGTGGCACCGGATTTCCGGTAAGCGTCGGGCGTCCGGTGCCTGGGACTTGTCAGACGTCCGGTGTTCATCGGTCATCCGGCAGCTGTAGAGGGTTGGACCTCCGGTGGCTTCTGGTCGTCCGGTCGTTGTAGACTCTGCAGCTCCTTCTTCTTTCATGTTCTCTTCCATGCTTCCCTCGCGGGTGGTGTAGGCGTTCCTTGGCGCTTGCACTCCTCCTTGTCGTCCGTGAAGCTCCCGCAATACCTATGCATGCGCACGAGTGGAGTGTCAAGTAGTATGCCATCCTCGAATGGGTCAAGTGAACACGTGTAAAGGAGAAGATTCACCTTCATGTATGGAAGTAGAGGTTGCACGTATCAATTGCCAAACAGACTCTTGACATGATGATGCCCGTAGGATGCTCCGCATCAAAGTGAAATAATAGTCCATAATGCAATAACTATCAACATAAAAACATGATGCAAAATGGCCGTATCATGGGTCACCGTCGCCGCCTATCCCTCCATAGAGGCCAAAAATGGTGGGGAGGAAGTAGGTCGCCAGTCGTCGACTGCCATCAGCGGCCGGAATCTCCTCGGAGGAGTAATAGTTTGAAAATTCGGGATCTATGGGTGTCGAGCCATCTGGCTGCCCCGAGCTCCTGATTGCCGGAAGAGGCGGCCCGCTGTCCCTTCCCCCGCAATTATAGGAGGTCTTGGAAAACTTTCTGGCACTGTTTTCGTGTGTACGCCAAAGCGAGGTCTGGGGCAAGCTTTGGGAAATGATCTTGCTGATCTTAGTTCTTCGGCGGCGGCTGGCATCAAGGTAAAAGGATCTTAGGTGTTACCCAGTAGCCCCCATGCCTTAAGCAAATTATGGGTCGTAATGTGCATGAGGATCCTGTATCATCTCTCCATGCCTCGACGACCCGTGCGGCGGAGCAAAATCGCCGCGCATAACCTTACACAGCAGGTCACGATGGAGGAAGAGCAGATTGCTCGTTTACAGAGGTCACTGGCGGAGGTCTGCTGTAAGTTGTTCTTGTTGTAGCTAGTTATTTGCAAGGATTCTTTGTCGACCTCTTCATTATTCCGCGGGATTGCAGCCTTTGAGCAGCTTTAGCGACTGCAGGCCCAAGTGGAGCCCGATTACGGGGCCGTGAAGCATGCTCAGGAGGTGGCATAGGTAAAGAGTGTGGAGGCCCGCTCCTGCCAGGAGCTTTTGAATGCAGATAATTAATGGCCTGCTAACTGACAACCATGGCATCGCCAAGGGTCTCCGGGCTCAATTGAGGGAGAGCCAGGAGGCGAAGGCCGACCTGTGATGACGGCTGGGGCCACCAAAGGTTGCGTTGCGGATTCCCAGGTCCATATGGAGGGTTGCAGGGGAGCCCTCGTTGGCGGAGGCCGGAATGCATGCTGCAAGAGATCTCCAAGGGCAACATTCACGCTAGAGGCGTTTGGAGGCTTCCGCGAGCGATAAGCCCTTTTTCCGCTTTGTGACTTGGCCTTTTGCACTTTCCCTGACCGTATTGTGTGATTTATATTCTTCGTGCAGCTGTGCTACCAGATTTGATTTGCCCGCCGGGCTCTGCGCGCCTTGGTACTGTGGCATCAATGTTGGACAAGATATCCGAGGCTTTGGTGCAAGCTGCCTCGATCTTGTGGCCGGGAGAGGCAGAGGCCATTGACCTTGCTCAGCGTATTGCACGCATGCCGGAAGCGGCCCAATGCTTGATGGATCTCCAGGAGGCCGCAACTACACAACAGGTGCTCAGTACGTGCTGATGAGGCTGCGCGCGTGCCGCACGGAATGGTCCATCCATGCCTTGGTTACCACAGAGCTGCAAGCCAGGCCGGCGCAGAGCTTTTATGCATATGTGGAGTCGGGTGCGACATGTGCTGTTGATTGTAGTCATCGTGAGGCATGAATCATGTAGAGTGAAAACAAAGCCAATCGCAACTTTCTTTGAGGTACTTATTAATACAACCCATTTTAAGTGCTTATGTTTGCTTGAAAAATGAGGCATATGTGTTATTCTTATGCCATAGAGGCGGTGAAGTGCCTCTGTCTGGGTTAGGAGCAGATATCTCCTTTGGTGCATGTTGACGCCATAGGCGTATTTCGTGGGGCTTGGCGTGACAAGAATGCCTGATTCACTCATCCGGCATCCTCGACGGTTGCTCTCCTTTTAGGAAGGACTACCAACAAAATTGCTTCGATGTAGCCCCAGAGCACTAGGCTATGGGAGGTCGGTAGAAGAAACGACCACAAGGGTCCGGATCAAGAAATAGAAACGTACAGTGCGGCCTTCGGGTGGAGCTGCAGGGGGTTTCAATAAAGTGTGTTGTTGCTAATAGCTGTGTGTCATGTTACATTTAGCAAACTAGAAGGGATGTGAAAAAGTGTAGAAGGCCATCGCGACCTCCTTATTTTCTAACCTAATATTTTTTGAGCTAAAAGTACATGAAAATGCAGATTTTGCAAAACAGTTTATGCAAAAAAGTACGTCATGCTTATATATCTATGCATAAAATAAGCGGAGATGCTCGGCATTCCAGGGTCGTGATGTGATCCAACCTATTTACTTGTTGCGAAGGTAGTAGGCTCTGTTGTTGAGGACCACATGAACAACGAAAGGGCCTTCCCATGGGGAGGACATCTTTTTCTTTCTTGGTTTCTGCTTGAGGCGTAGGACGAGGTCACCAACGTTGAACTCGCATGCCCGGACACGCCGGCCTTAATACTGACGCGGCTTCTGTTGGTAGATGCAGGTGTGTTCGACGGCGAGGAGGTATGCTTCTTCCTTTGTGGGGACGTCATCTTTCATGTTTTCTTCAGTGACCTCCTCATCATACGCTCGAACTCACGGCGACTCGTAATCAATATCTGATGGGAGGAGCACCTCCGCACCGTAGACCATGAAGAAGGGCGTGCAGCCAATGGACTTGTTTGGGGTTGTTTGCAAGCTCCAAAGGACGAAGGGGAGCTCTTCCACCCAGTTACCCTTTGCCCGAATGAGTGGTGTGATGAGCCATGGCTTGAGGCCTTGCATAATCAGCCTGTTAGCTTCTTCGGCCTGTCCGTTGGACTAAGGGTATGCCACCCACACATAGTCTATGTGGATCCGCCGTTGGTCAGAAAAATCTTTGAACACCGAAGCGGTGAAGTTGGACCCGTTATCAGTGATGATGTTGTGCGGGATGTAAAGCGGTGTATGAGGCGAGAGATGAATTTGACCGCCATGTCGGCCTCCACGTTTGTCACCGGTATAGCCTCAATCCACTTGGTGAACTTGTCGATGGCCACCAACAAGAATTTGTGGCCTCCTGGCAAAGGTGTGAGCTTGCTGACCATGTCCAACCCCCACACCACAAATGACCATGTTAGTGGGATCGTCTTCATAGTTGAGGTCGGCATGTGTGTTTTGTTGGCAAAGCGTTGGGAGCCCTCGCAGCTTCGAACGATTTCCTTAGTGTCACGCATTACATGATGCCAGAAGAAGCCATGTCGGAAGGCCTTTGCTGTGGCTATTCTGGGGGCTGTGTGATGAACACAAGCCCCCATGTGTATTTCTTCAAGGAGCTCCTTTCCCTCTTCTTCTGAGACACAGCGCAGGAAAATGCCCACTTGGTTGCATTTGTATAGCTCGCCCTTGATTATTGTATAGGCCTTGGAGCGACAGACGATGCGTCGGGCCTCCATTTTGTCCAAGGGGAGCTCGCCTTTGGTCATGTAGGTGTGCAGTGGTTGTATCTAGTCTTTGGTGTGGATCACCATTACGGCCTCTTCTGATGTGTTCGAGGGTGGATGGATAACCTTCGAGGTTGTGTTTTCTGAGGTGCTGGGGTCTGTCGTGGCTGTGTCGAGGCCGTGCATCTTTATGGATGGACTGTGCAGTATCTTCAGGAAGGTCTCGTCCGTCACGGGCTCTCTGGATGACCCAACGCGTGTGAGGTTATCCACCGCGATGATGTCACTTCTTTTGACATGGTGTAGTTTGAGTCCATCAAACTTTCCTTCTAGTGCCCGGACGACGGTGCAATATGCTGCAATCTTGGGATCCTTAGTGTCGAAGGTGTTCATGACCTATTGGACCACGAGGTCGGAGCCCCCGCGGCATATCAGACGTCGAATGCCCATGGAGGCCACAGTCCGGATCCCATGTAGGAGGGCTTCATATTCTACCGCATTATTAGAGTCCCGAAAATGGAGTTGGAGAACGTAATTCATTTTGTTGCGTCTGGGGCAGACGAGGACTACTCCAGCACCTAGTCCTTGCACGGTCATCGATCTGTCAAAGTACATGCTAATACTCGAAGTCGATGTTCTTAGGGATCTGTTGGGCATCTGTCCATTCCATGAGGAAGTCGGCAATCGCTTGAGATTTGACTACCGTACATGGATTGTAGGAAAGCTCGAATGACAGGAGTTCGATTGCCCATTTTTCCACATGGCCCATGGCATCCTTGTTGTTGATGATATCGAAGAGCGGTACATGGCTGACCCCGGTTATTGGGTTGGCTTGAAAGTAGTGCCACAGCTTCCTTGAGGCCATGAATACTCCATATGTTATCTTCTAGAATGTGGGTACCTTGTCTTGCAAGGTGTTAGTACCTCGCTGACATAGTACACTAGGTATTGCACATGATGCACTTTTCCGGCCTGCTCTTGTTCTACGGTGATGAACACGCTGACCACTTGAGTGGTTGCTGCGATGTACAACAACATGGGATCTGATTCGGCTAGGGAGACTAGGAGCGAGTTTGATTGCGGTAGTTTCTTGAGGTCGACGAATGCTTGATTGGCTTCGTCGCTCCAGTAGAATTTGTCGCCTTTTTCAAGAAGGCGATATAGGGGCATGGCCTTCTCACCTAGTCGTGAGATGACCCTTCTCAAGGCCTCAACACATCCCACGAGCTTATGTATGTCACATAATGTCTCCGGGGGCTCGAGGTCCATTATACTTGTATCTTTTTCGGATTCGCCTTTGTTCCTCGATAGGACATAACGAATCCCAGCAACTGCCCAGCGGGGACCCTGAAGACGCATTTGTCAGGGTTTAACTTCATGCTAAAATTCTGGAGGTTGTAAAAGGTTTGCTGGAGGTCGGCAAGGAGGATTGACTCTTGCTTTGATTTTACTATGATGTCGTCGACCTCCACATTTACTCTGATATGTTTATTGCAACACTTCTACATCATCCACTGGTACGTAGCCCCCATGTTTTTTAGGCCGAACGGTATCGTGATGTAGCAGTAGGGTCCATATGGCGTGATGAAGGAGGTCGTCTCCTGGTCAGACTCTTTCATCCGTATCTGGTGGTATCCTGAGTACGCATCCTGAAAGCATAGGCGTTCGCACCCCGCCATGGAGTCGATTATTTGATCGATCCTAGGTAGCGGGAACGGGTCTTTGGGGCCTGCTTTGTTGAGGTCAGTGTAGTCCACGCACGTGCGCCATGTGTTGTTCTTCTTCAGCACCATCACTGGGTTTGCCGGCCATGCCGGGTGTGCGACATCTCTTATGAACTTAGCCACTAGTAGGCGTGCTATCTCTTCTCCTATTACCATTAGTTTTTACGTGGTGAAGCGTCGTAGGGCCTGTTTTACTGGCCTCGCATCCTTGCGGATGTTCAAGCAGTGTTTGGCCTTCTCCGCTGGCACTCCTGGCATGTCGGCGGGCTTCCAAGCGAATATGTTCTAGTTGGCTCGAAGGAACACGAGGAGCTCAGCTTCCTGGCTCTCCGAGAGGTCTTCGCCTATACTCACTATTTTGTCGGGATCTTCTGGGTGAACCTGGAATTTTTTGGTCTGGCCCGCTGAAAAACGGGCTAGGCCTTGGTTTTTGGGGTAGCCCGGCCTGTGATGGCCCTATCCGCTTTCTTATTTTAGCGAGCTTGGCAAATGCCAAGGCGAACTCGGCGAACTCCATGTTTGCCAGTTCGACCTTGTAGGCTTTCTTCATGCTTCCCCATACGATGATCGTGCCGTTCAGGCCACGCATCTTCAGTTCTAGGTAGGCATAGGACGGAACTTCCATGCACTTTACGTATGCGGGTCCGCCGAAGATCGTGTGCTAGCCGCTTTGGGAGGGGGCGACCTCAAACTGGATGGTTTCACTTTGGTAATTTGACTCATCTCCGAAGACGACCTCGAGTTCGATAAGCCCTAAGGGACGGATCGGGCGGCCCAGTACCACCACATGGAACTGTGCGTCTGTGGATCGGGCGGCCCAGTAAATATAGTTTGTTTTTAGCATAGGAGGAGCGGTATCCTCAACTTTCTCTTCCACAACTGTCACCAGGTGGGCGATAGGTGGGGACCTGATTTCCCTCTGATCAGGGTTTAAGCCCAATCAGATCATAATCTGTTGCGACCCCCAGGGCGGCGATGCGATCTAGCAGTTCATTTAAAGACGAGATGCCTGCCGGATCCATCTTATCGACGCTTTCGGGGTTGATACGGAGATGATTTTTGGCAATCTGGGGGACCGCCTTGGGCTTAATGGCCGGGCGGGCGCCCATGGTGAAACTGCCGATCTGGAGGATCTGCCCGGGAACTAGGGCCCTTCCAGAGGTGATTTTTTCATTGACGACCAGGCGAGCCATCGATCCTTCTATCGACAACATAGAGGAACTCTCAATGAAAGCACCAATGTCGGTGTCAAAACCGGCCGATCTCGGGTAGGGGGTCCCGAACTGTGCGTCTGTGGATCGAAGGTAACAGGAGGCGGGGGACACGATGTTTACTCAGGTTCGGGCCCTCTTAATGGAGGTAATACCCTATTTCCTGCTTGATTGACTTTGATGAGTATAGGGGTTACAAGAGTTGATCTACCTCGAGATCGTAATGGCTAAACCCTAGATGTCTAGTATGTATGCTTGTTGCCTCTACGTACTAAACCCTCCGGTTTATGTAGACACCGGAGGGGGCCAAAGTTGTACAAAGTCGGTTTACAGAAAAAGGAAACTACACGACTAGCCGCCAAGCTTGCTATCCATGCCAAGGAGAGTCCCATCCGGACACGGGGGAAAGCCTTCTATCTTGCATCTTAGCGGCCCATTAGTCCGGCCCATGTCACATAGCTCGACCATCCGAGGACCCCTTAATCCAGGACTCCCTTAGTAGCCCCCGAACTTGCCTTGAATGACGACATAGTATCCAGCTTTATGTCTTCGGCTTTGCAAGGCGGGTTCTCCGTTGTACTTTGGATTGACGATAGTTCGGCTACACATTAAATACCATTTCTTTATTGCCGTCGCCTCGGCTTCCACGTGTCAAACAAATGTGAACGGTCTAGGTGTTTTTACAAATAAACCCCTCGACCATGCGGGAAAGGCGCCTATTTAAAGAGATTAGATCTCAGAGACCATTCCACACTGCGCGGAAATCCTTAGAACTTGCCATAGGAAATCGCCCAAACATGGCCAGCGCTCCTAGCTCTTCCTCGCGCCCCAACGGCCCTCAAAAAGGCGATTGGGAAAGTTGTTCGGTATCCCTCGCCCATCTAAGCAAACTTCAGACGCAGGGGTACCTTCCTCCCGCGGATCTAATCTCTGTTCGGGCTGGATTAACTTCCACTGACGGTGAAGCCCTGGCGAAGAATTCCCCAATCCTTCTAAAGAGGAGCGGGTGTGCTTCGTTTCCTTCCTCTTGAGAGGCATAGGATTTCCTATTCATCGTTTCCTCAGAGGTCTACTGGAGTATTATGGCCTTCAACTGCATAATCTGATGCAGGGCTCCATCCTGCATATTGCGGGCTTCGTTGCTCTTTGCGAGCTATTCCTGGGCTGCAAGGCTCATTTTGAGCTATGGAGGAATTTTTTCTGCCTCGTCCCCCGCTCCCAAAAGGGATCTATATTCGTGGTGGGCGGCGCCGATGTATGGCGCATATATAGCCAGGACTAGATACCCATCCGGCACTCCGAAGAAGGCATCCGAAGAGTGGCCCTCAGAGTGGTTTTATATTGAAGATGTCATTCTTCCGGACCCAATCCGGCGTGGTCTTCCAGAATTCTCCAGTGCTCCTTTAAAGAAGCGCGCCATCTGGCGTCCCCGAAGCCTCGAAGAAGAAGATAGTGCGGAGGTTTCGAGACTAGCAAGCAAGATCAGAGTACTTGCCAATTCCGGGATGTCTATAATTGAGGTAATGGCAATTTCCATAACCCGATGCGTTCAGCCGCTCCACTCTAGAGGTCTTCCCATGTGGAATTATAATGGGGAGGACGATGCGTCCCGTTGTCTGCGCAAAGGTCCAGACAATTTTGCCGCCCTGGCCACCATCTTAGCTGACCTGCACAAAGGGGAGAAGGAAGACTTTGCTCATTTTACATGTCGGGAAGGCTTTTCCATGTACAACCCCATCCTCTGGGTGAGTTTTTCGATTATTGGCCTTACTCAACCTTTTTCCAGGGTTTATGCTAATCTTAAGCCGGCTATTTTTAATAGGAACGGAGAAAGGTTGTCGAGGGGATCTACAGCCCCGCTCCGCAGCCAAAGGACCATGTTCGAGACCTGGATCCCGGATATGAAGAATATCCGGATATATTTATAGAACTCAAGGAGGGAGTCTTTTATCAGACAAGCTACGATGGCACGGAAGTGGCTATTATAGCCGACTACCCCGGCCTTCTCCCCTCCTCTCATGTAAGTACCCACGAGACGTCTCCTCCAAAAGAGTTTTCCCATTGCGCCTCACCCACCGCACTATCTCATGCTCCGAAGGGGCGGCGCTCGTCTCGCCGAGCTGTATCAAAGGTGTCTTCTAAGAAGGCGACACCTGCACAGGGCGAGTCTTTGGAAAGAAAGGCCAACGGTGATACTACCAAGGCCCCGCCTTCACCAAAGAGGTATAGTTTTTAACACGCACCCGGTGGACAGACCGAATTGTGACGTTTTCCGTTGGGCCATTTTGTAGGAAGAGCATACGTTGGACTATATCCAGGGACCTCGTCGGCCGCGCATCGACCAATCCGGCCCCGGACCCTGCCATAAGGACTAGGGTTGATATGGGTAAAATGTCGGATTGTCATCTCCAAGAGGATTCAGATAACGTATCTGTCACCAATTCCAAAGTGGAGAGCACGATGAATCATCAGCGGAGGAAAGAGGCCATGCGTAACCCAAGTTTCACCGAAGAGGCGTTCAATGCCCTCAGCTTAGCGGATGCATATATCCGAGCTGCTCGGGATGGACTTGCCGGAGCCACTCACCAACTTTCAAAAGATATGCGGGTAAGAACTTAGTGTGGATTCAATAATCATATGCCAGTAGCCCCCGAGACTTGAAGCAGTTGACCCAACTGATTTAAGGGTCATTTAATGTTATCAGGTACTCACGGCGAAAAATAACACGCTATCATAGGAGGTTGAAGAATGTCGGACCAAGCTAACTGTTGCCACCGCCGAACTGGAAAATTTGAAGAAATCCAAGAAGGCTCCGGATGGTAAGCACAACGGTGTCCGGAAAATACGATTCTGTGCCGACAATGATTTTTGAATATTCATTGTTTTGTTTACGGCAGCATGATCGACGGATCAGTTGGAGGAGAGGCTAAAGGCCGCTAAGGCGGACAAGCAACATGCCGAAGGGCAACAAGCTGCTGGTCAACGTGTATTAACACGGACCATTAATGAGAAGAACAAACTACAGGATGCCAACATCAAGCAAGCCGGGGAGCTAAAGGACGTAAGAGCCCAACTGTCGGACACCTTGAAGGAGAACCGAAAGCTGAAAGGCGGCATATTTAGTATGTCCCTGAACCTAACTTTCATAAGATCCCTTGATGGAGAATTTTTACGGGATTTGTTTATATAGGTTTGTTAACTGGGCGGCCTGAAGGAGAAGTGTTCGGATTTCAAGGCAACTTGCTGCAAGAGCTGTCCAAAGTGCACGAGCGAGCTTGGAAAGCAATGAGGAACATGGCTAAGGCTTTATGTCCATCCGATTCTCCTCCAGGACTGATGGGGGAGCTCGCAGAGCTATTCAAAGGAGCTCGTCTTTGTTTTGAGCTGTGGAAGGTATCAGCATGTCGAGAAGGTGCACGAGAGGCATGGGCCATGGTGAAAATGCGGTATACCGGACTTGATCTGAATCATATGGCCCGGGTCGGGCCTTGGGGACCGGACGGACAAGAAATTCCGGTTAGCTTGGTGTACAATCAAGTAAAGATAGCCGCCAAGTTCTCACAGCAGGACTGTAAACTAGACAGCCTAATTGATGGCATAGATAAAGAGTAGGCGTGTGATTTCATGTAACAATACACTTTATCATCAAACTTATCTCCTGCCGAATTGTAAAAGATTGTCATGGCAGACCCTCCGCTTCGACCTCTGAAACCCAAAGGTTTGGAGTGTTTCCAAATACTATACCTGTGGGAAACACCAAGTATGTTCGGAAACCAGGCAATCTAGCCATAGTACGTGAACAGACAAACTGTATTCAAGGAGCTATGTTATATTACTTTTGAATGTAAGAAACATCTTCCAGAGAGAATAGTTCCGTTAAGGGTTCCTCTCCCTGGACCAGCATGCATTATTTATGCGTTCCTAAACCGTGATGCGAAAGAATCGCAGGAGTCTTTGTATTTTGATAGTTTATATTGCAACGATGGCAGTTCGTCGTTTGTCCGCTAACCAATTATTCCCTTAATGACGCTAGCTTTCGGCTTCACCCGTCTGAGGTACATGTCCGGCTGACCCGGTTGTAACAATCGCAGAGATGCTCCCTTAATGCCTTAGCTGAACAAGCGGGAACGTAGGACATAAGCACAGGAGCCAAGCAACCCAGCTTGGCAAAAACTTAAGTCATATGCATATGATGGCAAAGACAGGACGTATATGAGCAAACAATACACATATATATGGTGAGCTTTATGCTCGAAATAATAATAAGCTTCTATTGAAGGAAGCCCCCAGTTATGGTGGGATGTGTGCATTTAAGGATGTATACCCCTCAAGTGTGCGGCTTACCCGAACACACGCTAGAAGTTGTAAAAGAAACGAAAAGAAAAAGGAATAAAAAGGGAAAAAGGAGAAAAAGGTAACGAACAATGTGTCCGGACTTAGGCGTAGAATCTTCGGAGTCTGGCAGCGTTCCATGGGTTCGGCTCTAAGCGATTGTCTGATGCATTGCGAAGGCGATAGGCTCCTCCAGTGAGAACTTCATCTATAATGAAGGGACCCTCCCATTTGGGCTTGAGCTTGTCCTTTTTCTTCTCTAGTAGGCGTAGAACGAGTTCACCGACATTCTAAGTCTTAGCCCGCACTTCTCTGCTTTGGTATCTTCGAGCTTGTTGTTGGTAGAATGCGGAATGGGCTTTTGCGACATCGCGCTCCTCCTCCAGGCCATCTAAGTCATCTTGTCGATCGAGCTCGGCCTCTCTCTCCTCGTACATGCGCACTCGAGGTGAGTTATAAATAATATCATAGGGTAGGACAGCCTCTGCGCCATACACCATGAAGAACGGTGTGTATCCGGTCGTGGGATTGGGTGTGGTCCGCAACCCCCAGAGTACGTAGTCGAGCTCCTCGACCCAGTGTTTATCCGACTCCTTTAAGGATCGCACTAGTCTGGGTTTGATACCGCTCATTATCTGGCCATTGGCCCGTTCAACTTGACCGTTTGTGATAGACGGAGGCATAATCGAGTTTAATACTTAGATTAGCACACCAATTTTTCACCTCATCAGCTGTAAAGTTAGAGCCGTTGTCAGTAATAATGCTATGTGGGACACCGTAGCGGTGTACGACACCGGAGATAAAATCAATCATCGTTCTGGCTTCAGCCGTTTTTACTGGTTTGGCCTCTATCCACTTAGTGAATTTATAAACCATGACTAGTAAGTATTTCTTCTTATGGCTTCCCCCTTTAAGGGGTCCGACCATGTCTAGCCCCCAGACCACAAAAGGCCAGGTAATGGGGATTGTTCTTAGGGCTGTGGGCGGCATATGGCTTTGATTGGCAAAGAGCTGGCACCCGACACAGCGCTGTACAAGGGCTTGTGCATCTGCTCGGGCCGTGGGCCAGAAAAATCTGTGCGGAAGGCCTTGCTTACGAGGGCCCGAGCTGCGGCGTGATGGCCGCCGATCCCAGCATGTATTTCGGCCAAGAGTTGCCGCCCCTCCTCTTCGGAGATACATCTTTGAAGGACTCCAGTAGTGCTTTGCTTATAGAGCTCTCCTTCATGAACCTTGTAGGCTTTCGAGCATCGAGCGATGCAACGAGCCTCATTCTGGTCCTCAGGGACCTCCCTCCTATTAAGGTAGGCCAGGAAGGGTTCAGTCCATGGAGCGATTACCGCCATGATTACATGGGTGGAAGGCGTTGGTTCTGTGCCCGAGCCCCCGATGATGTCCGAATCGTCTTCGGCATCCGGGGGTGTGATTAGCGCCAGACTGGTATTTTCGCTCTCGTCCTGCCATACCACGGATGGCTTAAAGAGCCTTTCCACGAAGGTGTTAGGTGGGACGGGGTCGCGTTTAGCGCCCATTCGAGCAAGGATATCTGCTGCTTGGTTACTGTCTCGGGCTACATGATGAAACTCGAGCCCCTCGAACCGAGCTGATATTTCGAGTACGGCATTGCGGTAAGCTGCCATCTTTGGATCTTTTGCATCGAATTCTCCATTTATTTGGGATATTGTGAGGTTTGAATCCCCGCGCACCTCGAGGCGTTGTATGCCCAAAGAAACAGCCACCCGGAGACCATGCAGTAGTGCCTCAGATTCGGCTGCATTATTGGAGTCCGTATACATGATTTGTAATATGTAACGGACTATGTCCCCTGTAGGGGATGTTAGGATGACACCGGCCCCCAATCCGGCTAACATTTTGGAGTCGTCGAAGTACATCACCCAGTTGGAATATGTGTCGTACTCTTTAGGGAGTTCGGCTTCCGTCCATTCAGCGACAAAGTCGGTCAACACCTGAGATTTAATAGCTCGGCGTGGTTTGTACGTTATTTCAAATAGGAGCTCGATGGCCCATTTTGCAATGCGGCCGGTGGCGTCTCGATTGTTTATGATGTCATTGAGTGGTACCTCGGAGGGCACCGTGATTGAGCACTCTTGAAACTAGTGTTGCAGCTTCCGAGATGCCATAAAGACGGCATATGCTATCTTTTGATAGTGCGGGTATCGGGATTTGCATGGTGTGAGAACCACTTATACGTAGTTTACGGGTTTTTGGAGTGGGAATTTATGTCCTTCTTCCTCTTGTTCAACGACGAGTACTACGCTCACCACCTGGTGAGTTGCAGATATGTACAGTAGCATAGGTTCGCCGATGTTAGGTGCGGCAAGGGTTGGGTTGTTTGCTAGCAGAGTTTTTATTTCTTCCAACCCGGCTGTTGCCGCGTCCGTCCACTCAAAGTGGTCGGTACATCGAAGCAGGCGATATAGCGGCAGCGCCTTCTCTCCCAATCTGGAGATAAAGCGGCTCAAGGCTACCACGCACCAAGCTAGTTTTTGGACCTGCTTTAGGTCTGTTGGTATTGCCAACTGTGACAAGGCTCAGATTTTGGCCGGGTTTGCTTCGATTCCTCTATTGGAAACAATGAACCTGAGCAGCTTTCCGGTCGGAACACCGAAAACGCATTTTTCCGGATTGAGTCGTATGTCATATGTTCGAAGGTTGTCGGATGTAAGACGTAAGTCGTCCACCAATGATTCAACATGTTTAGTTTTGATGACTACATCATCTACGTATGCTTCTACCGTCTTGCCAATTTGTTTTTCCAGGCATGTTTGAATCATGCGTTGATAAGTGGCGCTGGCGTTTTTTAGTCCGAAAGGCATAGTTTTGAAGCAGAAAGGCCCGTACGGGGTAATGAATGCCGTTGCGGCCTGATCATATTCCTTCATCTTAATCTGATGGTATCCGGAGTATGCGTCGAGGAAACAGTGAATCGTGTCCTGTAGTTGCATCAATGATCTGGTCAATGCAGGCAAGTGGGAAGGGGTCCATAGGGCAAGCTTTATTGAGGTCTTTAAAATCGACACAAAGGCGCCAAGATTTGTCCTTCTTTGGTACCATGACCAGGTTTGCTAGCCAATCCGGGTGTTTTATCTCTCGAATAAACCCGGCTTCAAGTAGTTTGGCTAGCTCCTCCCCCATAGCTTGTTGCTTGGGTTCGGAAAATCGCCGCAGCGTTTGCTTGACTGGCTTGAACCCCTTTATTATGTTGAGGCTGTGTTCGGCCAGTCTGCGTGGGATTCCTGGCATATCCGAAGGGTGCCAGGCAAAGATGTCCCAATTCTCGCGCAGGAATGCTCTTAGAGCGGCGTCGACCGTCGGATCTAGCTATGCTCCAACGGATGCTGTTTTATTAGGATCCATCGGGTGGACTTGGAATTTGACTATTTCATCTGCTGGCTTGAAAGAAGTGGATTTAGGCCTTTTATCGAGGATTACGTCGTTTCTATCCACTGTGGAACGCAGAGCAATGAGCTCCTCGGCCGCAAGGGCCTCGGATAGTGCCTCGAGGGCCAAGGATGCGGTTTTGTTTTCGGCGCGGAGTGCTATGTCCGATCACTGGTGATAGTGATAACTCCGTTGGGCCCGGGCATTTTGAGCTTCATGTACCCGTAATGAGGTATGGCTTGAAAGTGTGTGAATGCATCTTGCCCCAACAGTGCGTGATATCTGCTGCTGAAACGCGGCACCTGGAAGATTAACTCTTCGGACCTGTAGTTCTCCGGTGTGCCGAATACCACATCAAGTTTAATTTTTCCCGAACATCGCGCTTCTCGACTGGGAATAATGCCTCGGAAGGTTGTACTGCTCTGCTCGATGCAGCTCTTGTCCATTTGCATTTTGTTGAGCGTGTCCTCATAAATGAGGTTTAATCCGCTGCCACCGTCCATGAGCACTTTAGTAAGCCGAAAGCCGTCCACAATTGGGTTTAGAACTAAAGCGGCTGGTGCTCAGACTGATCGGGCCCGTGGTTCGTCAGTAGCGTTGAAAGTTATCGCCATGTCATTCCAAGGATTTATTGCGGCTACTTGGTTAACTTCGGCGAGGTCGTGGAGTGCCCTTTTGTGCCGATTATTTGAAGAAAAGGTCTCGAAGACAGTAAATACATTGAGATCGTTACCCTCCAAGGAGTACTTCTCTGGGGTGGTGTTGGTGAGGATGGCCTCACCGCTCTTAGCCACCTGCCGGAGTATCCAACATGCCCGAAGGCTATGTGTTGGTTCGGAATTCAGCATCGTGTGTATCTGACAAGGCTTGTCGAGCCATTCATCAAGGACAGTTCTATGTCCCGTTAAGGACTTAATTTTCTCGTCCGTGGAGTGATGATCAGGCCCCGTGAGGGTGCATCCTTTTTGCCCGACCGGTGGGTGGCTTAAAGGCCGGTGGTTCCCACCAAGCTGTCTGGGCTTTCCAGGCGCTTTCCATTGCGTAGTACTTCTGTACTATGTGTGCCAAATTTGCAAAGTGCATTATGCGGCATCGGTTGAGGGCATTGAGGATCCCCTCGTCCGTATAGTTGCGGCAAAAGACTGATACCGCATCGTCGTCGCAGCAATCTCTGATCTTGTTTTTAACAAGGAGGAATCTAGCCCAAAAGTGATGGACTGTTTCCTGAGGTTGCTGCCGTACATACATTAAGTCGCATATGTCCTGGGGACCGGAATTTCTTGGAGAGTATTTCTTGTGGTGGGCAGGTAGGCTTAAATCCGAACTCTGAGCCACTGTGGAATCCGGACTTTGAAGAATTTCCGAGGTCACTGGCCCAGGATCCGGAGTGTCCTGGGGGTTTTTAGGCTCAACGCCTGGTTCTATGTTCGGAGGATAGATGCTCTCTTCTTGAAGATGGGTGTCCGCCTCGCAGGGCTCGGAGATCCGAACATAGTTTGTTTTTAGCATAGGCGGAGCGGTATCCTAAACTTGCTCTTCCACAACTGTCACCAGGTGGGTGATAGGTGAGGACCTGATCTCCCTCTCATTGGGTCTAAGCCCAATCAGATCATAATCTATTGTGACCCCCAGGGCGGCGATGTGATCTAGCAGTTCATTTAAAGACGAGATGCCTGTCGGATCCATCTTATCGACGCTTTCGGGGTTGATGCGGAGATGATTTTTGGCAATCTGGCGGACCGCCTTGGGATTAATGGCCGGGCGGGCGCCCATGGTGAAACTACCGATCTGGAGGATCTGCCCAGGAACTAGGGCCCTTCCAGAGGTGATTTTGTCGTTGACGACCAGGCGAGCCATCGATCCTTCTATCGACAACATAGAGGAACTCGACATGAAAGCACCAATGTCGGTGTCAAAACCGGCCGATCTCGGGTAGGGGGTCCCGAACTGTGCGTCTGTGGATCGAAGGTAACAGGAGGTGGGGGACACGATGTTTACCCAGGTACGGGCCCTCTTAATGGAGGTAATACCCTACTTCCTGCTTGATTGACTTTGATGAGTATAGGGGTTACAAGAGTTGATCTACCTCGAGATCGTAATGGCTAAACCCTAGATGTCTAGCCTGTATGATTGTGATTGCCTCTACGGACTAAACCCTCCGGTTTATATAGACACCGGAGGGGGCCAGAGTTGTACAAAGTCAGTTTATAGAAAAAGGAAACTACATGACTAGCCGCTAAGCTCGCTATCCACGCCAAGGACAGTCCCATCCGGACACGGGGGAAAGCCTTCTATCTTGCATCTTAGCGGCCCATTAGTCCTGCCCATGTCACATAGCTCGACCATCTGAGGACCCCTTAATCCAGGACTCCCTCAACTAAGGGAGTCCTGGATTAGGGGGTCCCCGGTCGTCCGGGCTATGTGACATGGGGCGGACTGGTGGGCTGTGAAGATACAAGATAGAAGGCCTCCACCCCGTGTCCGGATGGGACTCTCCTTCGCGTGGATGGCAAGCCTGGCGGCTAGTCGTGAAGATTCCTGTCTCTGTAAACCAACTATGTACAACTCTGGCCCCCTTCGGTGTTTATATAAACGGAGGGTTTAGTCCGTAGTGGCAATCATAATCCTACAGGCTAGACATCTAGGGTTTAGCCATTACGATCTCGAGGTAGATCAACTCTTGTAACCCCTAAACTCATCAAAGTCAATCAAGCAGGAAGTAGGGTATTACCTCCATTAAGAGGGCCCGAACCTGGGTAAACATCGTGTCCCCTGCCTCCTGTTACCTTCGATCCTCAGACGCACAGTTTGGGACCCCTACCCGAGATCGGCCGGTTTTGACACCGACATTGGTGCTTTCATTGAGAGTTCCACTGTGTCATCGACAAAAGGTTCAATGGCTTGATTGATGATCTACAACGATGCCGTTTCGGGAGAGACTTTCCTCCCCGACCAATTTTTCGTATTCGATGGCTTCGCACTACGCGCCAACTCGATTGGCCACCTTGAGCAGATCGACAGCTACGCCCCAGATCATCAGATCAGTTTTGGAAATCTGAACTATGTCACTGATATCCGAGGAGACTTGATCTTCAAAGGGTTCGCGGCCCCAACCACCGCTCTGGCCCTAGATCCAGAGCAGACTACCAGGTCCAAAGATGGGACTTTAGAGCCCGCCGGACTATCTGTAATTATGGAGCTCACTACCGGAGATCCGGAGGGGACTGCGTCATCGGCGAAGCCGGACTCGCCCCCAAACTCCAGATCCGAACTCTCGAAGTCCGCGCCAAGTGAGCATGGTCAGGAAGCTTTCACCCCGGCCAGCCCAGCGGACTCTCGCTTCCCCGTCCAAACCTCGCTCTTAAACGAGGCTCTGGACTTAATGTGATCCCTCGCCATTACAGAAGAATCGCTCCCGAATTACGCCTAGCCCGGACTAGGGGCTGAGAGCGGGGAATTTCACGTCCCACCCACCACCCACTCCATAGCCACTATCGAAGATTTAACCGACATGTTGGACTACGCCTCCAAAGACATCGACAGCATGGACGATGATGCCGGAGACGAACAAGGCCAAGACCCGCCGTTTACTGGACGTTGGACGGCCACCTCCACATATGACGTGTATATGGTGGACACACCCAAAGAGGATGACGGTGATGGTAGGAAGGATCCGGTTGAGGACAAGCCTGCTGAGTCACCTCCAAAGCGTGGACGTCAGCGGCGCCGCTCAAAATCGCGTCGCGAAAAAGACAGAAATACCGGCACCGGAGACAATAACACTTCGGAGAATGCCGAAGACCCCGAAGCCCTTGTCGAGCCAACATCCGAACAGGATGATTGGGAGGATGGGCAAGTTAACCCCGACGATCCGGTCGGGAACGAGGACTCGGAGGATAGTAATTACCTACCGATCTCCGAAGAGGATGTGAGCCTCAGCTACGAAGACTTCATCATGCCAGAGGAACCCCTCGAACAAGAGTGCTTTAAGCACTGGCTAATCGCCACTGCGAGAAGCCTAAAAAGAAGCAGCGGAAACTCCAAGCCGAACAGGATATGCTCAATGACAGATGGACTAAAGTCCTGGCAGCCGAGGAATATATGAGCTACCCGAAGCACAAGCTACTACCACAATTTGACGATGAGGCCCTTGAGCCAATACCGCCAAAGTATAAACCTGCTGATGAACATAACCGACCACCACGTGGATGGGACAGACCGACTACTTACACCGAAAACCAGCCCGCGCCACCCCGCCGTCGAGGCAGGGAGGCAGCGGCCCCGGGCTATACCTATGACCTACGCAAGGACCTGGACAATAGAGCCGGTCAGACAAGATCAATCTATGGATCGAGGGGGCGTGCTCCAACGCGAGAGGACGGCCATCAGGCCTGGCACAACAGGCACAACCTCGCGCGGGCCGAAAATTGCGTACGGACTTCATCCGAACTGCGCCACGACATCGCCCGGTACAGAGGCGCCGCACACCCCTTGTGCTTCACCGATGAGGTGATGGAGCACCAGTTCCCAGAAGGGTTTAAACCCATGAACATTGAATCATATGATGGTACGACGGATCCCGCAGTATGGATCGAAGATTTTCTTCTCCACATTCACATGGCCTGCGGTGATGATCTCCATGCCATCAAATACCTCCCGCTAAAATTAAAGGGACCAGCACGACACTGGTTAAACAGCCTCCCAGAAAACTCTATTGGTAGCTGGGAAGACTTGGAGGATGCCTTTAGAGACAACTTCCAAGGTACCTATGTTCAGCCTCCAGACGCCGATGACCTTAGTCACATAGTCCAGCAACCCGGAGAATCGACCTAGAAACTCTGAACTAGGTTCTTAATTAAAAAGAACCCAATTGTGGATTGTCCAGATGCCGAAGCCCTCGCGGCCTTTAAACACAGCGTCCGAGACGAGTGGCTCGCCCGACACCTCGGCCAAGAAAAATCGAAGTCCATGGCAGCCCCTGACCGCACTTATGACCCGCTTTTGCGCGGGAGAAGATAGTTGGCTAGCTCGTAGAAGCAATAGCACCAGCGACCCTGGCACCTCCAAAACCAGGGATGGCAATGGGAAGCCACGATGCAACAAACACAAGCGTCGAAGCAATAACAAAGATACCAAAGACACGGCGGTCAACGCCGGATTCAGTGGCTCTAAACCCAGTCAGCGGAAGAAGCCATTCAAAGTAAACAAGGATGGTCCATCTAGTTTGGACAAAATACTTGATCGGCCTTGCTAGATTCATGGCACCCCTGACAAGCCTGCCAATCATACCAACAGAAATTGTTGGGTCTTTAAATAGGCCGGCAAGCTAAACACCGAACATAAGGGGAAGGGGCTGTCCAGCAAGGACGATGATGAAGAGCCTCGCCCACCGAACACAGGGGGACAGAAGAAATTCCCACCCCCCTCCCCCGAGGTAAAAACGGTGAATATGATATATGCTACACATATCCTCAAAAGGGAGTGCAAGCGCGCACTAAGGGACGTCTATGCCATAGAGCCAGTCGCCCCAAAATTCAACCCATGGTCAGCCTGTCCGATCACTTTCGATCACAGAGACCATCCGACCAGTATCCGTCATGGAGGTTCGGCAACATTGGTCCTAGATCCAATTATCGACGGATTCCATATCACGCGAGTCCTTATGGACGGCGGCAGCAGCCTTAACCTGCTTTATCAGGACACTGTCCACAAAATGGGTATCGATCCGTCAAGAATCAAGCCCACTAAAGCCACCTTTAAAGGAGTAATACCCGGTGTAGAAGCCCGCTGCACGGGCTCAATAACATTGGAAGTGGTCTTCGGTTCGCTGGACAACTTCCGAAGCGAAGACTTGATCTTCGACGTCGTCCCTTTCCGCAGTGGTTATCACGCACTGCTCGGGAGAACCGCCTTCGCCTACTTCAATGCGGTCCCGCATTATGCTTACTTAAAGCTCAAAATGCCTGGACCCCACGGCGTTATTACAGTTAATGGAAACATGGAGGGCTCCCTGCATACTAAGGAGCATACCACGGCCCTTGCAGACGAAGTACAGGGTGGCCTTATTGAGCTGAAACTAAATCGGCAGCCAAGCCCCCGGACACTGTCAAACGGGTCCAGTCTACCCTGCAGACTGACAGTCCGGCTCGTCCAGAGCTAGATTAGCAATTTAGCCTCCATCAAAGCCCCAACCTGATAGCGGCATACGTACCGCGCGTACATAACTACGCACTAAAGATACCATGGGCAAGGACGGAGGCATACTAAACATAAAATCCATTGTATGGCTCGACCCTATCCGGACCTTCATATTTTTCAACCTTTTTCTTCTTGTTTTTATTTTTTAGGTTCTTTACAACCCACATCACTTTCTGGTGGTAACAAGGGCCCCTTTCTAGGCCCCTTATGCATACTAGATTGTTGATCCTCTCAAAGGATCATACACCAAGGTGAAAAGCGGCGCAGACATGCGGCAGAGTGTCCGAAGGATCTTCAAGATCATCTTTTCAATTTAGGACCTGTATACAGCTTTCCCTTGTTCTCGGCATGTAAAATAGCCATGATGCTTATCGCATCTTCTGTAAAAATACGTTTTGACGTACCAATCAGACTATAATGGAAACAGTTTCGCCCAACCTTGTTCGGTATCGGCTTATTTCTTAATCTATTTTCCCCCTTTACGTCAGATTGGCATATACACCTCGGTATGACTTAAATCGCCAGGGGCTCTATTCAGCCATATATATTTGCGAAAACAGAAAAGTCCGAACACTCTCATAGTAGACTTCGGCGTCCCGAATACTGCATTATATGCATCGGCTCCGAATCATGTCTTTGGTCAATAGTTGGGTTGCCCGGCTCCTGTGTTTGCTACCTTACGTTCCGATAGTTCCGCTAAGATTGTAAAGGGAGAACTACTGCGATTGTGTTTCTAGTTCTTCCGGTCAAACACCTCAGTAGAGAAAGCTGAAGACTGACTGTCATGATACGGCGAGAGCTGGTCAGCAATTCAGCGACTTACTAAATCTCTAGCGATTTCTTCTGTATTACACGAAGGACTGGCTCTTTCCAGTCACGCGCTTAAGGCATCCAAGTCCGGATAGCCGCATACGCACCAGGTTCTACCTTACAGACCCATTATCAAACTCCTATGGCTAAGTGAAAGTGCTAAAGCCACATAGTCTGATTGCCTGGTTCACTACGTAAATCACCTCCTTTACGGACCAAGACGTTGGGCCAAGAGTGATTACACATTATCCCGAACACCCCCGTAGTATCTACATGGGGGTTGAAGCCGACGACTGGCAAACTTTCAGAATAATAATATACGGCCGCACAGGAGGAAAGTAGTTCAGATAAATGCATAAAATATATTACACAGCCTTGGTATATAATACATTGTCCGGGTAGCCCGGATACATTTACTCGAACATGATATCCTTCGAGCATTGACCCTCTATCAAATAGGCACCCTCAAGGACATCTTCAAAATAGCGCTCTGGCTTGCGGTGGTCCTTGCCTCCGGGCAGACCCTCAACCGCCACGACGGCGGCCTTCATCTTCACCCAGTGCATCTTGACACGGGCAAAGGCCATCCGCGCACCTTCTATGCATGCCCAGCGCTTCACTACCTCTACTCGGGGCAAGGCGTCGCCGAGACGCTTGACCAGACCGAAGTAGCTGCTCGGAATGGGTCCGGCTGGCCATAGCCGGACTATGGTGTCCTTCATGGCCAAACCGGACATCCTATGCAGCTCTGCTAGCTGCATCATCTGGTTGTTTAGCAGTGCTGGCCGCTCTGGTGCCAGGTACTGCGACCAGAAGAGCTTCTCCGTCGCGTTCCCTTCTTGGGCCCAGAAATACTGGGCAGCATCGGCAGCACTCTTCGGGAGATCCGCAAAGGCGTCTGGAGTACTCCATAGTCGATTTAGCAAAGCATATCTTCAACCGCCAAATATACTCTATAAAAGAAAAGGCTTACCAGCCGCTATTTGTTCGGCTTGCTTGACCTCCTCGCGAGCCGCTTAGGATTCGGACCGTGCCTCCTTGGCCTCTTGGAGGGCCTTGGCGAGTTCGGCCGCCTGGACCTTATTCTGCTCCTCTAGGGCCTCGCACCTGTTTGCGGCATCTTGGAGCGCCTGATCCACTTCGGTCACCCACACCTCACACTTACGATGGGTAACCTGCTCGGCTTCTAGCTCCTCAGCCGCTTTGCTCCGCCTCACCCCTTCCTGGGCCTCTGCAAGGGCACTCTTGAGGGTCTCGACCTCGGTTGCGGTGCTTACAATCATACACATAGCAGCACATGAGTTAAAATCTGAGTTTGCATTACAATTCAGGCTTGTAAGGGGCCTTTTAAAAGCATACCTTGGGCCTCATCGAACCGCTTGTTAATACGGTCAATCTCATCATCAGCCAGCTTCAGTTTCTGCTGGAGTTTGGAAACTTCTGCGTCCTTGGCTGAAGCTGCTAGCAGTGAAGCCTGTTCATCAAAATAGACAAGTATGTTATCTCTTGAATATTTGATCCTCTGTCCGGCCCCTTTTTCAAAAAGCCGAACAGAGTCTCAGGGGCTACTATCTATACATAGGCATATTTTTACACATGCAAAAGCAGCTAAGAATATTAAGTCGCATACCTCAAAGCCTGTGAGCAGGCTGGTAAAAGCTTCGTTCAGCCCGCTTTTTGCAGACTGAACCTTCTCAACCACCGTACCCATTAGGGTACGGTTCTCTTCCACGACGGAAGCACGTCGAAGTGCTTCCCTCAATGTATCCGGCGCCTCCAGATTGATGGAGGTCGTCGGTGGAGTCGGAGTTCCCCTCTCCTTCAAAGGGGGTTGCTCGCTCGATTCTGGAGCCACGTGGGTCTCCGGAGTCGTATTCGGTTGGAGGTCGGACTGGTCCGGGCCCCCGTCGTCAATTTCCATGGGGGTTGTGCCCCCCATGTTTTCGGCAGCCGAGGCATTACCCTCTGACGCCGTTTCTGCGGCCTTCCGCACCTCTCCCTGGCCCAAAGAGGTCCTCTGGGACAAAACCTCGGTGTCGTCCGTGGCATGAGGCGGAGAGGCTCACGGAGGCGTTTCACTCTCCGGCGCCAAGGAATTCCCCGAAGACAATGACTGTTGGGGGAGATCACGGGCCGGACTGAAACACATAGATGATATGTTATCCCATAATTTATAAAAATCCGGATATATACAGTATCTTTGAATACTTATGATTCGGCCAGGGGCTTTGTCCTGGGGTGCCACTCAGGGACGGCTTTGGCGTCCGGTTCCAAATCGTCCGAAAGGGAGATCTTCCCCTTCTTGGACGCCTCCGCCTCTAGGTCCACTGAAGCCCCCCTTTTCTTCTTATTTCCCTCCTTAAGGGGAGAATTGCTCTCCTCCTCCTCCTCTTCGTCTTCATCCCCCTCGTGGGAGAAGGGAGCTTTGGTATCTCCAGACATAGCGTCCAAGTACCTTTTTGGCGAAGGCCACTTCTGGTCTCCTTGCCCTTCTTCTTGGCCTTCTTCTCCGGCGCCTGGTACGGCACCAGGACCAGCATCTTCTTTAGTAGAGGGATGGATGGGTCTTCGGGCAGCGGAGCCGGACATCGGATCCGCTCCGCCTTCTCTGTCCAGCCCTGATGGAAGAATGGAAGGCTCAGCATACCACTTGGATTTATAAATCGAAGTTGTGTTCGGAAATCATAAAACTTACTAGAGTGGCCGGATGAGCACAGTCGAGGCCGATGTCTTCGGTCGTCTCCGGCCATGACTTCTGGGCCTTGAAAAGCAGCTTCTAGATGTCTTCGTGCGTCGTGCCGAAGAATCACTGCAGGGTCCGAGGGTCCGCCGGATTGAACTCCCACATGTGGAGAGACCGGCGCTGGCAGGGGAGAATCCGGTGAAACAGCATCACCTGGATCACATCAGCTAGGCTGGTGTTCTTCTCCATCATATTTTTGATGCGCTTCTGTAGCATCATTACTTCATCGGATGATGCCCAATCCAGACCCTTGTTAATCCACGATGCAAGCCGCATCGGGGGTCCGGATCTGAACTCAGGAGCGGCCTCCCAGTTAGCGCCGCGGGGTTCAGTGATATAGAACCACTCCTACTGCCATATCTTGACAGTCTCCATGAAGGCCCCCTTTGGCCAGGTGATGTTCGGAAGCTTGCTCACCATGGCGCCTCTGCAGTCTGCGTGCTTCCCGTCGACCACCTTCGGCTTCGTGTTGAAGACCTTAAGCCATAGGCCAAAGTGGGGGAATGCAGAGGAGTGCCTCGCACACGACGATGAACGCCGAAATGTGGAAATCTAGCCCATAATAGAACATGAGGCCGTGGACGAAAGGGTGGAGAGGAAACCCTAGTCCGCGGAGAAAGTGGGGGATGAACACTACTCTCTCGTTAGGCTCCAGAGTGGGGATTATCTGCTATTTGGCAGGAAGCCGGTGGGCGATGTCCATGGCTAAGTACCCCGCTTCCCGGAGTTCCTTGACGTTCCTCTCCGTGACGGAGGAAGCCATCCACTTGCCCTGCGAGCTGGATCTGGACATGGCTGGAGTGTTTGGTGGCGACGGAAAAGATTGAAACTTGGGCACTGGAGCTCGAGGGCTGAGAAAGCAGAAGGCGTGAGGTGAAAAGATGGATCTTTATCCTCTTATAAAGGCAGTGAATATCAAGCGCCCCCTCACGGGCCTTAAAACTCGCCTATTCCCAAGGGGTCGTGCGAACAGCATGGTTGGATTACCCAAGCCCGTATTGATGAGAATCCCGCAATAAGGGGACACGATCTCTACTTTGACAAGATGTGTCAATGAAGACCGCGCCTTGAAACGCGAAGCAGGAGGCTGGAAAACGGTTCGAAATAATAATAAGGCCAGGCATAACGTCTCGCCGAAAAAGCTGTCAGTAGACATGAGTTATTTTGTTTAAGTATTTTGCCCTTGTGGTTCAGGGTTGTGACTATTATACGGAGCCGGATACAGTTCTCTTGTTCAACTGCTTTGGAGTATTCAGAGGAGGGACCCGCCTTGCAATGCCAAAGACAATTTGCGCGTCGGACACATCGTCATTGAAGCCTGGTTCAGGGGCTACTGAGGGAGTCCTGGATTAGGGGGTCCCCGGGCGTCCGAGCTATGTGACATGGGCCGGACTGATGGGCTGTGAAGATACAAGATAGAAGGCCGTCCCCCGTGTCCGGATGGGACTCTCCTTTGCGTGGATAGCAAGCTTGGCGTTCGGATGTGAAGATTCATTTCTCCGTAAACTGACTCTGTACAACCCTAGGTCCCTCCGGTGTTTATATAAACCGGAGGGTTTAGTCCGTAGTGGCAATCATAATCATACAGGCTAGACATCTAGAGTTTAGCCATTACGATCTCGAGGTATATCAACTCTTGTAACCCCTATACTCATCAAAGTCAATCAAGCAGGAAGTAGGGTATTACCTCCATTAAGAGGGCCCGAACCTGGGTAAACATCATGTCCCCTACCTCCTGTTACCTTCGATCCTCAGACGCACAGTTCGGGACCCCCTACCCGAGATCGGCCGGTTTTGACACCAACAATGACCTCGAGTTTGATAAGCCCTAAGGGACGAATCGGGCGGCCCAGTACCACCCATGGAAGCCCACGTCCGGCCTTCGTTGTCCTGACAAAGTGATCTTCATCTTTTCTAGGGTGTCGGTGAAATGATGTTGAGGCTGCTGCCTCCGTCCATCAGGACGCGTGAGAGGCGGCAGCCCCTAATACGTCTCCAACGTATCTATAAATTATGAGGTATTCATGCCATGTTTATAACAATTTTATATGGTGATACAAGCACACCAATCATTAGCAATATTAATCCAGTTACTGCTCCAGCCGTTAATGATGTTTTAGGTATGCCGAATCTGAAGATTAATGAGAAGCAGTGCAAAGTTGAGGATGAGCCTATTACTGTGACCTATACGTCTGCATATCTGCAAGAATTCAGTGCTAGCTATTTAGCGTGGAGATCGGAAGAAGTTGGAGTCCCTGACTATGCGATGGTCCAAAATGATTTAAAGATGGAATTGTTTTCATGGAACCTAGTACGCATGCATGCAATCTATGCACTCCAATGTACTATACGTGTACACGAGGGAAGAGAAGATTTTCAAACAGATCGTACATGTGCTAGTGCTCGTAAAAGACTTAAAATGCATTTTTTTATGTTGCAACGTCCACCAGAAAATAGAAGGAAGGCCAGGAATCTGTCGTGGGATATTATGTCCTTGTGTTCACTTGGATGGGGACCACCAGCAAGGGATCAAATAAAGATGTGCACCAAAAAAATAGGAGTCCAAGTTAGGAATACTTTTATCAGTTTTGTATCGGTCGGTTGTTTGCTAAAATATAAAGCATGCAATCCATTAGATAAGGAAAGGGTCGCTTGTTGTTTTAAACGTGAGAAAGAGTCCAGATTAGAAAGCGTTGCTTTTCAACCAAGTAGATAGGTGCTATAAAACTAAGGTGCATGCATTGTAAAGGTCAGGTTATTTTTTATAAAATAGCCACGATGTGTTTTCAAGGGTAGACACCCGTATCAAGTCTTAGAGGAATCTTTAGAAAACCTCTGTGTAGCGATTTCTTTATAGAAACTGTTTTTGTGCGTGAGTACCATTTTTTCGAGATTGGTTTTCTCGTGCTGAGCCGCAAGGTTCAAACCCTCTATTTCGTGTACATCGCGTGCGCGGGCGAGAGGCTACTGCTGCTGAAGGTGGAGTGTCGTGAAAGATCGGGCCGCAACAACAGATCGAGTCTCACCATTGAGGTTCGGTTTACATCATATGGTTTTGGTATGATTGATTAGAACTAACCCGGACTGACGTTGTTTTCAGCAGAACTACCATGGTGTCGTTTTTTGTGCAGAAATGAAAGTTCTCGGAATGGGCTGAAAATTTACGGTGATTTTTTATGGACCAAAAGAGACCCCCGAAGCACAAGAGCTATGCCAGGAAGTGGGCGAGGAGTCCACAAGCCCTCTAGGCGCGCCCTACCCCCTAGGGAGGGTGCTCCGGACTTGTGGGCCCCTCGGGCACCCCCTTGACATGAGACCGACGCCAAAAATTCTTATAAATACCCAAACCTCCGAAAAGAACCCTAGATCAGAAGTTTCGCTGCCTCAAGCCTCTGTAGCCATGAAAAATCAATCTAGGCCCGCTCCGGCACCCTGCCAGAGGGGGCCATCATCACAGGAGGCCATGGAGGAGGAACCCGGAGGGGGCCATCATCACCATCGAGGTCAAGGACTAGAGGGAGAACCTCTCTCCATCTAGGGGGGGCATGGAGGAGGAAGCACAAGGGGGAGACTCTCTCCCCCTCTCTCTCGGTGGCGCCGAAGTGCCGTCGGGGGAACCATCGCCGCGGTGTTCGTCTTCATCAACATCACCTTTTTCATCATCTTCCTCATCTCTTTTAAGCGGTCCACTCTCCCGCACCCCGCTGTAATCTCCTACTTGAACATGGTGCTTTATGCCACATATTATGATCCAATGATGTGTTGCCATCCTATGATGTTTTGAGTAGATTTCTTTTGTCTTTTGGGTTGATTGATGATCTAGATTGGTTTGAGTTGTATGTTTTATTTTGGTGTTGTCCTATGGTGCCCTCCGTGCCGCGCACACTTGAGGGATTCCCGATGTAGGGTGTTTCAATATGTTCATGATTCACTTATAGTGGGTTGCTAGAGTGACAGAAGCTTAAACCCGAGTAAGGGGGTTGTTGCGTATGGGATAAAGGGGACTTGACACTTTAATGCTATGGTTGGGTTTTACCTTAATGATCTTTAGTAGTTGCGGGTGCTTGCTAGAGTTCCAATCATAAGTGCATATGGTCCAAGTAGAGAAAGTATGTTAGCTTATGCCTCTCCCTCGTATAAAATTGCAATAAGGATTACTGATCTTGTTAACAATTGCCTAGGATAATTCCGCACACCGATCCATCATTATTCCACAATCCCTATTTATAATATATTGTAATATATTCTAACTTTATGTTAACAGCACCTATTTTTATATTTTAGTTCTCCCATATCATGTAAAGATATCCTCTTCATACCCACAACGTAGTTTTATTTCCCGTTTCTAGATGCAAGCAAACGTTCGGTGTACGTAGAGTCGTATCAGTGGCAGATAGGACTTGAGAGAATATTGATCTTACCTTTATCTCCTTGTGGGTTCGACACTCCATACTTATCACTTCCACCTTTGGAAATTTCTACGATGATTCCTTGCACTTGGGGATTATCAAGCTCTTTTCTGGCGCCGTTGCTGGGGAGCAATGGCGTGGGGTTGATATTCTCGTGTGTGTTTGTTTGCTTTCTTCACTAAGTAGATTTTGTTTTCCCTTTTGTTTTTGTTTTCTTTAGTTGTGGGTGAAACAAAAAAATACTTGCCTCTTATGCCTAAAAACTTTTTCAAAAAGAGAAGTGATTGGAAGGTTATGCATTGGAGAAGTGAGGGTCAACCTTGAACACTTGTGTTCATGCTCATGGAAACAATGTAGAATTTTTCATGGAAGTTTCTCAAAAATAATTATCCCCTTGTATATATCCATTTTATTATAAAAATAATGTGCCAAGTTTTGGTTTTAGGATGATTAGATTGCTTGTTTGCTATGTGCGGTGCGAAAATAGAAACTTTGGCTGTAGTGCATGAATTTACATTTTTTACTGGAACGTCAAAAGTTTCTGAAATATATACACAGTACTGCTATAAAAAATTGTTTATTTTGTCCTAATGTTTCAGAATTTTTGGAGTTACAGAAGTATACGAAGTTTCCAGATTTCTACAGACTGTCCTGTTTTTGACAGATTCTATTTTCTATGTGTTGCTCGCTTATTTTGATGAATCTATGGGTTGTATCGGGGGGTATAAACCATGATGAAGTTGGAATGCAGTAGATAAAATGCTAACATGAAATTGGAATGAGTTTACAACAGTACCTAAAGGTAGTGATTTGCTTTATTATACTAACGGGTCTCACAAGGGTTTTGTTAAGTTTTGTGTGGATGAAGTGTTCGAAGATCAAGGAGTTATCGATATAAGAGGAATAAGGAGAGGCAAGAGTTCAAGCTTGCGGATGCCCAAGGCACCCCAAGTAATTATTTCAAGGAGACTCAAGCATCTATGCTTGTGGATGCCCCGGAAGGCATCCCATCTTTATTCTTCAACAATTATCGGTATACCTCGGTTTTATTTTGTTCACATGATATGAATCTTTTGTGTTTATTTTTCTTTTATTTTCCTTTATGCACCATGATAGTATGAGATAGTCCTTCATTGATTTATAGAATGCTTCATGTGCTTCACTTAAATCTTTTGAGTATGGCTTTATAGAATGCTCTTTGTGCTTCACTTAAATCTTTTGAGTATGGCTTTATAGAATGCTTCGTGTGCTTCACTTATATATTTTGATATTGGATATTGGTCAATATATATTAATTGTAGAATGCTCTATGAACTTCACTTATATATTTTAGAGTTTGAATAAAATTATCATCGAAATTGGGCTTGGAAGAGTATCATTAAAATATCATTGTTTAGCTAAAAAGCTTTAAAGAAAAATGCTTGTTGGGAGACAACCCAACATTTATACCTACTGTTTTTGTGTGTTCACATGATTAAGCTACTTTATTAATCATGTTTTATATTTTTGTTTCAATAAAGTACCAAGTAAAGCCTTTGGGGTAGTGTGGATGATAGTTGACTTGATTCTGTGCAAAAACAGAAACTTTTGTGCCTAGTAACAGAATTGTTTAAAATTACTGGAGCGTCAAAAAATTCTGAATTTTTTACAGATGATTCATATATAAATTTTCTACGTTTTCCTAATTTTTCAGGAGTTTTGGAGTAACATAAGAATGGTTAGTGTTCAAATCATTACAGACTGTTCTATTTTTGACAGATTTTGTTTTCAATGCATAGTTTGCTTGTTTTCTAGTTTCTATGGCTTATATTTCTCAATATAAATTGTTGAGATGATATGGTACAGTAGGCATTGTGTGAGAACAATTATGAATCTTATCTTGACATTACCAAAGTGAATGATTTGCTCTTTATCATAAACCCATTTCACGAAGTTCCGTTAAGTTTTGTGTGATTGAAGTTTTCAAGTTTTGGGTGAGATATCGATATGAGGAGAATAAGGAGTGGAAAGACCCTAAGCTTGGGGATGCCCAAGGCACCCCAAGGTAATATTCAAGGAAGACTCAAGCGCCTAAGCTTGGGGATGCCCCGGAAGGCATCCCCTCTTTCGTCTTCAAAACTATCAGTATACCTTACTTGGAACTATATTTTTATTCATCACATGATATGTGTTTTGCTTGCAGCGTATTTTCATTTTACTAGTTGTTTGAATAAAATCATTGGATCTGAAATCATGAATGAGAGAGATTCCTCACATGGCTATTTAACTACTTGACTACTCATTGATCTTCACTTATATCTTTTTGGAGCAGTTTGTCATTTACTCTCGTGCTTCACTTATATCCTATGAGTAAATGGTTGAATGAATTGAATACCATAAATTTGAAATTATATATGTTTTATATGCTTATCCCATGGGGAGTAATGACTTCACATATAAGAAGTATAGGTGGTAAAATTTATTGAAAGTTAGCAAACACAACATTGGTCACTTGAACAATTCATGAAAGAATATTGAAGGAAGAGAGATTTCACATATAAATATCTATCTTGGACATCTTCTATGATTGTGAGCCCCATTAATTATTTTCAAACTTGAGCAGATTAGTTGAAGTTGGACAAGGAAGACAATGTAATGAGTTATGTTTGGGTCTACTTTTATAGAAGTTATATTGTTATGGATCCTCCAACATGTGGTGCTTGCTTAGGATCTTTTGCTAGCCAAAAATTTATACTAAGCAGAGATACTACTTATGCATCACAAAACCCTTAAACCCCGTTTCTTGCCATGAGTGTCCACCATATCTACCTATGGATTGAATAAGATCCTTCAAGTAAGTTGTCATCGGTGCAAAAAGCAATAAAAATTGCTCCTAAATATGTATGATCTTTTATTGTAAGGGAAAATAAGCGTTGTACGAACTTGTGATGGTAAAGAAATAAAAGCGACGGACTGCATAATAAAGGTTGCTATCACAAAGGGTAATACAACGTGACATTCCTTTGCATTAAGGGTTTGCACATCCAAAATTAAAAAGCGCATGACAACCTTTGCTTCCCTCTGCGAAGGGTCTATCTTTTACTTTCATGTATTTACTTTTATGCAAGAGTCAATAGTATTCCTTCTTAGTTCAACCTCAATTATTCTTTAGTTGGCAAGCATCATGTGGTGGGAAAAGATCCAAGCATATATGGCCATTCAAATATATTTGATCATGAATTATTATTGTTGACAATTATCTATATGATAAATAAGTTGGGAGGCGAAACATTAAGCCCCTATCTTTCTCTGTGTTCGACGGATGCTATTTGTTCTAAAAATATGCTTTGAGTGTTAGCAATCATGGAAGACTATATGATAGTTGAGTATGTGGAATTTGCTAAATCAAAGCTCTTACATAGACCCTTCCTGAAAATAAGATGAATTGCAGTTGTTTGGTGACTAAAAGCATAGTTTGCTAGTTTTCAAGAAACTTTATGGTCTATACTTTAACATGTGAACAGCTTGTTACTTGATCATGAGAAGTTTTATGAGATGAGCTACTGTTTATGATATATAATGATGCTAGAAAAAGTGTTTGGAACTATCATTGATCAAATTTATGCACTATGCTAGCATTCACACTTCATAAATTATTTGTTTTATCATTTACCTACTCGAGGATGAGCAGGAATTAAGCTTGGGGATGCTGATATGTCTCCAACGTAACTATAATTTATGAAGTATCCATGCCATGTTTATAACAATTTTATCCGGACTGACATTGTTTTCAGCAGACCTACCATGGTGTCGTTTTTTGTGTAGAAATAAAAGTTCTAAGAATGGGCTGAAAATTTACGGTGATGTTTTATGGACCAAAAGAGACCCCCGAAGCACAAGAGCTAGGCCAGGAAGTGGACGAGGAGTCCACGAGCCCTCTAGATCCACCCTACCCCCTAGGAAGGGTGCTCCGGGCTTGTGGGCCCCTCGGGCACCCCCTGACGTGAGACCAACGACAAAAATTCTTATAAATACCCAAACCCCCTAAAAGAACCCTGGATCAGAAGTTCCGCCGCCGCAAGCCTCTGTAGCCACGAAAAATGAATCTAGGCCCTCTCTGGCACCCTGCCGGAGGGGGCCATCATCACCGGAGGCCATGGAGGAGGAACCCGGAGGGGGGCATCATCACCATGGAGGCCAAGGACCAGAGGGAGAACCTCTCTCCATGTAGGGGGAGGCCATGGAGGAGGAGGCACAAGGAGGGGACTCTCTCCCCCTCTCTCTCTCGGTGGCGCCGGAGTGCCGCCGGGGGAACCATCGCCGCGGTGATCGTCTTCATCAACATCACCTTCTTCATCACCTTCCTCATCTCTTTTAAGTGATCCACTATCCCGCACCCCGAAGTAATCCCCTACTTCAACATGGTGCTTTATGCCACATATTATGATCCAACGATGTGTTGCCATCCTATGATGTTTTGAGTAGATTTATTTTTCTTTTGGGTTGATTGATGATCTAGATTGGTTTGAGTTGTATGTTTTATTTTGGTGTTGTCCTATGGTGCCCTCCGTGCCGCGCACACGTGAGGGATTCCCGCTGCAGGGTGTTGCAATACGTTCAGGATTCGCTTGTAGTGGGTTGCTAGAGTGACAGAAGCTTAAACCCGAGTAAGGGGGTTGTTGCATATGGGATAAAGGGGACTTGATACTTTAATGCTATGGTTGGGTTTTACCTTAATGATCTTTAGTAGTTGCGGATGCTTTCTAGAGTTCCAATCATAGGTGCGTATGATCCAAGTAGAGAAAGTATGTTAGCTTATGCCTCTCCCTCATATAAAATTGCAATAAGGATTACCGATCTTGTTAACAATTGCCTAGGATAATTTCGCACACCGATCCATCTTTATTCCACACTCGCTATATAATATATTGTAATATATTCTAACTTCATGTTAACATCACCTATTTTTATATTTTAATTCTCCGATATCATGCAAAGCTATCCTCTTCATACCCACAACGTAGTTTTATTTCTCGTTTCTAGATGGAAGCAAACGTTCGGTGTACGTAGAGTCATATCAGTGGCAGATAGGACTTGAGAGAATATTGATCTTACCTTTAGCTCCTTGTGGGTTCGACAGTCCATACTTATCACTTCCCCCTTTGGAAATTGCTACGATGATTCCTTGCACTTGGGGATTATCAGCCCCCCCCCCCCACGATGGGATCCAGCACCAGGGCATGCTTGCCTGGCTGTACAACATCTTCGGGGTGATCCCCGGCATCAAAGGTGATCGTACCTTGGGACCATGCCAGTCGTTCACTGGTTACGTCCTTCGTTGTGTAGATCGCGCGTCTAGCGAGCTTCTGGTTTTGGTGCGTGCCAAATGTCGTGAATATCATGTTCACAGAAGTCTCGTAGGAGGCCTCGTAGCACCGTGTAGGTCATACAATATGTCTCCATGTAGTGTGATCGGGCCGATCATAGACCTCTTGGGCCTGCCCTTGCATGTTATACACGCGTTTGACATAGCGTGAAGGCGAGATGTCATTGAATTGCCCTAATCCTTCAGCGAGCAGCTCGGAATAGCCGATCGTGAGGCAATGGCCTGGCGAGTGAGCGTCGACCTCTAATGATTCTCCAAGCCCGGTTCATTCTTCGGTCAACGTCACCCGTGCCTGGAGCGCCAACTGACGGAGCAAATTCCTGTCAGATCCCTCGGTAGGGTTCGTGACGAGCCCGGGAGTACCGGAACGGAGTCTGCACACACAATTTACCCAAGTTCGGGCCCCCGAAGAGTAATACCCTACATCCTACTTTGTCTTGTTATTCATGGTGAGGGGATGCCTCGTGTAGAGGATTACAATGGTGTTTGAGATGTCTACCGAGAGTTGAGTTTTAGATTGGATTGCTAATGAGGACCTAGGCCTCCCTTTATATAGACAGGAGAGGCCTAGGGTTTACATAGGGGGGAGGTCAGATCAATTCGGCCGCCGCCCTCTACCTTGGGGAACACACTCATTGCCTTCGCCTCCTTAGGGTTCCATGATTCCCGTTGGGCCTGGTGGGCCCTGGCCAAGATCGAGGGCGGGCTCCTTTACGTCAGGCACCCCAGGTTTGGGACCCTGTCAGCCTCCAACGCCGGCGAACCTGGTACCCCTCTCCTTGGATGGTGCCTTGTTGGATGCAGACCACACAAGGGCGGTGAGCAGGATCCTTAGGAGGCATGACGGAAGCATGGTCTTTGCAACGTACAGATTCTTATTTAACTACAATTATGCTTTAGAGTGAGAAATTCGTATTTAACTGCAATGATGCTTTTTTTAAATGGAGGCGTGCCCCCGGCCTCTGCATCATAATAATGCATGCAGTCATCTTATTAAAAAGTCTCGAAGTATCACAAAGTCATAAAGGTATTACAGCTCGCAAGCGGAGCAAAGAAAAGAAAATAAAAGTACATGCTCAGAATCACAACCGGTAAGGCAAAAAAGAGAATAAGCTCCCTAGACTCCTATCCTGTTATGCGACCGCCATCCGAACCGGTTGAATATAACCCGTGCTACCATCTCCCATTGGTTGCACCCAGTAACCAAAGGCTCCCTGGAGTCCGTAGGAGTGAGTAAGGACCACGTACGGATCCAAGCGGTAGCTCTGAAGATAACCTGCAAGAAAGTTAAAGTGTGTTGTCTGTTAAAAATCAAATCATTCCTACAGTTCCATATAGCCCACAAAAGCGCACATATTCCAATCCGAATACGAGCAGCGGTATCATGTTCAACCTCAGCTAACCACGTTCCAAACAACAATTCGATGTTAGCTGGAGGATTAATGTTGAAGGCAATATGGATAGTTCTCCAAAGCAATTTAGTGAGAGGGCATTCAAGGAATAAGTGTTGTATTGTTTCATCATGATCACAAAAACAACAACGTGAACTACCTACCCATCGCCTCTTGATTAAGTTGTCCTTAGTGAGTATTACTTGCTTGTGGACAAACCACATAAAAAATTTAATGCGCAAGGGAACCTTAATCTTCCAAATATGCAACGATCTCGAGATTGGGCCAGAATTAATCAAATCTATATAAAGAGATTTCACCGTGAAAACTCCATTCCTAGCTAATGTCCATTGCGTCGAATCCGGCTAGTCAAAAAGTTGAACATCTATCAATCTCCGAACCAAGTGCAACCAAGCCGTCCATCGCTCACCAACTAACGCACGCCTGAACTGGATATTCAAGGGGATTGTTTGGAGCACGGTGCCTACGTAATCCTCCTTGCATTGTACAATATTATAAAGGGTGGGATATTGTACGGCCAGGGGTGTTGCTCCTAACCACGTATCCTCCCAGAATCTTGTTGGCATCCCATTGCCAACCAAGAATTTGACCCTATGAAAGAACAAATCCTTCACTCTCATAAGCCCTTTCCAGAATGACGAGTCAGTTGGTCTCATGGTAACCTGGGCGAGCGTTTTCGACTGCAAATATTTATTGCGCAAAAGTTGTGCCCATATGCCCTCCGGCTCTGTCTCCAACCTGTAGAGCCACTTGCTCATAAGGCATTTATTCTTGATTTCTAAGTTCTCAATACCAAGACCTCCCTGGTCTTTTGGCCGGCAAAGGATGTCCCATCGCGCCAGTCGGTATTTCCTTTTGGCCTCATCTGACTGCCAGAAGAAACGAGATCTGAAGAAATCAAGTCGCTTTCGTACCCCTTTAGGGATTTCGAAGAAAGAGAGTAGGAACATCGGCATACTGGTCAATACCGAATTAATCAGCACTAGCCGACCTCCATAAGACATAAGCTTGCCCTTCCAGCAGCTCAGCTTTTTCTCAATTCGATCTTCGATACACTTCCATTCTTTATTAGACAACTTACGGTGGTGAATTGGTATGCCCAAATAACTAAATGGTAACGACCCTAATTCACACCCGAACAGTTGTCTATATGTGTCTTGTTCGTCTTTGGCCTTCCCAAAGCAGAACAACTCACTCTTGTGAAAGTTTATCTTTAATCCAGACAATTGTTCGAAGAGGCATAATATAAGTTTCATGTTGCGCGCTTTAGCAATGTCATGTTCCATGAATAAGACGGTGTTGTCAGCGTACTGCAAGATGGAGACTCCTCCATCGACCAAATGAGGAACTAAACCCTCCACTTGACCATGTTGTTTGGCTCTGCCAATAAGAATGGCCAACATATCGGCCACTATATTGAATAAGAGAGGAGACATGGAATCTCCTTGTCTCAAACCCTTATGTGTCTGAAAGTAATGACCGATATCATCATTAATCTTGATTCCGACACTACCATTCTGGACTTGAGAACCCACTTGGTTCCGCCAAGCCTCACTAAATCCTTTCATGCGCATTGCCTGCTGATGGAAAGGCCATTTAACTTTATCATATTCCTTCTCAAAATCCACTTTGAAGATAACCCCATCTAGCTTCTTCGAATGGATTTCATGAAGCGTTTCATGCAACACGACTACCCCTTCAAGTATGTGTCGCCCTGGCATGAACGCTGTCTGACTCGGTTGTACCACTGAATGGGCAATTTGTGTCAATCTATTGGTACCAACCTTTGTGAAAATTTTGAAACTCACATTAAGAAGACATATTGGCCTAAATTGTTCAATCCGAACTGCTTCTTCTTTTTTGGGTAACAGCGTGATCAGGCCAAAGTTAAGATTAAATAGCTCGAGATGGCCACTAAAGAAGTCGTGAAACATAGGCATAAGATCATTCTTAATAATATGCCAACATTTCTTATAGAATTCAGCTGGAAACCCATCTGGTCCCGGTGCTTTATTCGGTTTCATTTGTGAGATGGCACTCAGAACCTCCTTCTCAGTAAATGGTGCAGATAGAATATCATTCTCCTCTACCTGAAGTTGAGGTATATCTCCAAAAACAGATTCATCTAGGGCCACCGTGCTTGCCTCCGGATGCCCAAAAAGTTGTTTATAGTAATTAGAGATATACGCTTTCAAATTCTCATGCCCTAGAATTGTCCCCTTGTCCTGTTCGAGCTGTATGATTTTCTTCTTCCTATGTTTACCATTCGCAACCATATGGAATAATTGTGTATTATCGTCCCCTTGGACAACCTTAAGCACTTTAGCACGCAGTGCCCACTTGAGCTCTTCTTCTCTAAGAAGAGCGCGTAAGCCTTGCTCAGCTTCGGACTTGGAGTGTTTCTCACTAATCGTAAGGAGATTGCTTTCAGCTTTTAAATCTAACGTCTCAATTAAATAAGTAAGGCGTTCTTTCTCTTGCTTGTAGATCCCACTCTCATTTCTGGCCCAACCTCGCAAAAACTTTCTCAGATGTCTGATCTTATTTTGCCATCTCTCAATGCTAGTTCTACCGCTAACAGGTTTTGCCCATTCGCGTGCAATGATCTCCAGAAAGTTTTCTTTCTCGAACCAACCTAGTTCGAAAGAGAAAGCGTTCTTATTCGCAACATGGGTAGCCTCTCCCGAGTCTACAAGAAGAGGTGTATGATCTGAGATCCCTCTATGCATCGCATGAACCGACACCAAAGGATACTTTTGTTCCCATTCCGCACTGGCGAGTACCCTATCCAACTTCTCATAAGTCGGAATGGGCAACGAATTGGCCCAAGTAAATTGTCTACCGGTGAGATCAATTTCTCTCAAATTAAGACTCTCGATAATCATGTTAAACATCATAGACCATCGTCCATCAAAATTGTCATTGTTTTTTCCTCTCTCCTCTGAATTATATTAAAGTCCCCACCGACTAGGATTGGCAAGGATTCATCGCCACAAATCCGCACTAACTCGGCTAAAAAATCTGGTTTGAATTCGGGTTGTGCTGCTCCATATACAGCCACAAGAGACCATCGGAATCCATCCAATTTGGATCTCACCTAAAACTTGACCGTAAAATCTCCCCTGACCACATTAAGCACCTCGAGTGTTGCACACCGAACCCCTAGCAAGATCCCACCAGATCTTCCTCTAGGAGGTAAGACATGCCAATCAAAATCAATTCCACCGGAAAGAGTTCCAAGGAACTGTGAGGTGAAGTTATCAGGTCGAGTTTCCAAAAGCGCAATAAAGTCTAGATGTTGCTCTACCGTTGTCTCAGCCAGGAACCTACATTTAGCCAAGTCAGCTAGACCTCTGCTATTCCAAAAGATTCCTTTCATAGGTCATCATGGATTTTTTTTTCCTTGACCCTAGCACTTCTACGCACCGCCGAAGTAGGATAAATTTTCCGTTTCCAGGGTCGCTTGGGCTTCTCCTCAGCACCCTCCAGAAGCGTAGGATCGGCATAATACTGGACAACACCCTCCCTCATGGGCTCTACAGTGTCCGTATTCTCAGAACCCTCCTCATCTTCGGCCTCCTCACTAGGTAAGAGATTATTACAAAAGCTTTCAAGGGCTACTATTCCTAGATTATTCATGTCATCGTGATTCATTGGTTTAACTGATGCGAGGTTCCGAATTATTTCAGAAGCCCGCTCGGCTTCTAAATCTAAAATGTCATTAACAGACTTCGCTATCTCTTTTTTCATTTGAACTCAAAGTAACTCCTAAGTCGTTTGCCTTATCAATAATTTCATGCTCGGTAAAGTGCATAATTGAACGACTCTTATCAAAAGACATACCTGTACTTGCTTCCACATCATGAAGCATGGCCGCCCTCTTGGCGCGCGCTAGCTGCAGGTCATCCGCATCTGGATGTCCCTGGATCCGACTGCTGACCCGCCTGCCAGCCGTGACCGGATCTGAGATGCCACCGAAAGCGACAAGCTCCTCAGTAGTCCTCTCCCGAGGCGTGTGGTCCCTGCTCCGACTTCCTTCCCTAATTGCCAGTGAAGAGGGGCAAGGCATGGTCAAGTGGGTACCACCAGCCGTAGGAGTGAGAGAAGGAGACCGTGGAGCCACCTGCTCAACAGTCTCATTCCCCCCAAGCCGTCAGCGCGACGTGGAGATGACGTCGGAAAAGGAGATTTGCGGGCCTCCTGCCCGCGCTCCTGGTCGTGTCGCCTGGGACTGGCCCGAGGTGAGAGGACGTCACGGGCCTCCAGCCCTGATAGTGCAATGATGCTTTAGCAGGAGAAATTCATGCCCTGATACAGGTCATGGTGTTGGCATTAAAACATAGTGAAGGCCCGATCATTCTCCAATCAGACTCCTCCGAGGCGTTGGCGATGCTTTCCGGTGAGGGCTTGGATCGTTCAGTAGATGGTCCACTTGTTGCTGAGTTTATTCTACGTAAGTTTAAGCGAAGCATGATTAAAATAGGGTAGCGGATCGACGCCAATACACTCGCAATTAATTTAACACTGTTGTATGGCTACATAGATGACCACCATGTTTGAACCAGAGTCGGAAGGAGAACATGCTTGGAGGATGAGCAGGGGAAGTAAGTTGACACTCAGAACATTGTTTTACGGAAAAACTAACGCCCACACGTGTGGCGTTTGCACATCGCCCACACGCCTCCATCACCATTCATTTTGCCACGTATGAACAGATGACATGAGCAGAAATATTTTTGGTTTTCAGCTTAAAAATGTTTTATCTCCTAATTAAAAAAGCGAATTAAAAATCCGTTTTCACCATTAAATCCGTCATGACGAGATCTTCAAAACTAGAGATATGTTTCGACAAAAAAAAAATTGCCCAAAAGTTGCCATGATGTTACACTGTAGTTGCCATAGTGCTTAAACTAAAGTTGCCATGTGGCAATTTTAGTTTCTAGATCATGGCAATTTTAGTTTTTCGATGATGGCAATTCCAGTACTTTGACAATGAAAATATTTTTTTTGTATGAACCATGGCAATTTTAAATGCATGTATCATGCCAATTTTAATTTATGGTGCATGGCAAGTCTAGTTTCTTAATTCCCCGTTTTATAATATGTCAAAATTTACTTTTAAATGTAGAAGAAAATAGCTGAAATATATCATGGCAACTTCAGTGTAAACATCATGGCAATTCATGTGCAATAGACACGGCAACTTTTACCAAAGAAATTTCGTCGAAATATATTGATACAAGATCTAGCTTCGAAGATCTCGTCGCGAAGGATTTAATGGTAAAAACGGATCTTCAATCGGATTTTTCATTTAAGAGATAAAACATTTTAAAAATAGAAAATCCAAAAAGATTTTCACATGCATGCATGCGATGACATGGCGTAGTCTGTGTGCTATAGGGCGTGTGGGCGAGTTTGACTCCCACCACACGTGTGGGCGTTAGCGTTGTCCTTGTTTTAATCACAATGAACAAAAAAAACTTGCTGACATGTATTTACCGATTATAAAGGAAGTTTCTTATGATCTCTATTCAAATTGCACAAATAAGCAGATGTTTTTTAAGTATAACGTCTCAAATTTATTAACCCAATAAAGTGGGCATCGGTAAAAGCTAACAATTTACAATATGCTCATGACTGATTGGGTCGTAGTCATCAAATAGATCAAATTACAACATGAGAATGCAATCTCCTGTACAATGAAAATCTGAATCCTATGCTGAATGACTGTGTATGTCTGTTGCTCCAGAAGCTGTACCCAGCTTGTTCCATGAAACCTTGCAGCGCAGATTTCATATATAATCCTTACTGAAAGAAGCTTCTAACCTTTTTATATTCAACCAAAAGAAAAATGGATCAGTTAGTTTTACAGGAATAGTGTGTGCAAAATATTTAGTCAGAATTTTATTTTATTTTTTGAAAAGGAGGACCACCCCCGGCCTCTGCATCAATCGATGCATGCAGCCATATTATTAAATTAAAATGTAACAAAGTCATGAGGTCCAAAGAAGCTCATAAAAGTCAGAATTATGTTGGGAGTAGAAAAGGTTACCTGTTCCAAAGTTAAGAACATTATCACATTCCATGACCCAACTCGACAAAAGTTTGCAATAAACCCCTTGTAGAAAGCAGCAAGTCCCTGCAGAAAAGCAGGGTCTTTGGTCAGTATGGATGTATTGTAGTGATGATTTTCTGCAAAGCACCTAGTAACATGGCACTACACTTTCTAAATTATTGCAGAATAAAGCATATTCCTCCAGCACAAGCATTTGCACCATCCAAAACCAGATCAACAATAAAAAGAGGTATAGTTGGTAGAACCACGAGTTGCTGGCATTCACACAGGCGTATGTTATGCCTATTTATAGAAAATGATTACTGAGACGGCATGCCATTTCATCAATTTTCGCTAAATGTGGTATGCCACATCATGAAACTCTAGCGTGCCATATCATCAAAACTGCTAGCAACTGTGGCCTGAATGGGACAGAAACGGAAGTTTGGGGGTAGACTAACCAACGAAATTTTCCTAGTACACAACTGCTGCTTTGGAATTACCTTTAGAAAGGAGGCGCTTGCCCGGCTTTAGCGAACTGAATCAAGCGTTTACAACAAAAAGTAGTACAAAACAAATAAAGCGGTTCGATACAGACCCGAAAGCAAAGCTTTGGAATGGCCAAAGAGACACGTTTCTTTTCCTTCCTAGCTTTCCCAATGTCTCTCTCTCTCTCTCTCTCTCTCTCTCTCTCTCTCTCTCTCTCTCTGTGTCGTAGCTCTAAAATTCCGCAGTGATCTTAACAAAATCTAGGCTAAACTCAAACTACAATACATCGGCATGTTTTTTTACTTCGAAAAGGAGGGGCTTACCCCCGGCCTCTGCATCAAGCGATGCATACAGCCATCTTTATTAATTATTCAACACAGTCCGACAAAGTAGATGCATGGATCAACCCAAAGCCACCTTCCTGGCGACCTCAATCGCTACACCTACAAGTCTCATGGAGTGCCCTGGAGCATCCACGCATACCATCTAATCCGGTGGCCACCCCAGGCTGCCTTGAGCCGAGAGCACCAACCGGTGTAGCGGACCCTCAACACACACGGAAAAGTCCGCCGCCGCCATCTTCCACCGTCCCATCTTCAGGAAAGATCAATGCATATGCCTTGCCAAGCCCAACTGCCGTCGAAGCCACCACGACACCAGACAGCGCCACCATCCTGCACGCGTCCATCGCTGAGACCCACTGTTGTCGGCATGTCAGATGCCACGCCGCTCCACCGCTGTAGTCGTCCACTGGTCCCTCTAGCCAATGAACCCCTACAAGAATGATGCCCCCAACGAGGGAATGACACTTAAGCGCCGCCATCATTCGATCGACTGATCAAGGGTTTCCCCCGAAGGTAGCGGAATGAGGTGGGAGCTCCACCTCGATGATGCCTTCAAGAAGGAAACGGCGCCTGGCCATCACCGGCTCCGGCCACCAGCCGAAGACGGTTTTCACCTGGATCTGTCCCACGAGAATCCAACCGCTATCTTGTGCACCGGCCAGACCACCTTCAAAGCCCCAGATCAGGCCGCCCAGATCCGGCGACCAGCCACTACCGGAGTGCACCACCACTGGAGCCTGGGAGGAGGGCCGCCACCCCACTTCGCCCAACCGCGTGAGCCGCCAGGAAAGATCCCGCTTTTGCTCGTCACCGTCACTAATCTAATCCAATTCGGAGCACCAGATCACCGGCGTAGTTCCGCCTTGGACAGGGGCACCACCACGCCATGCCGCTGCAGGCTGCCTAAGCTTCACTCTCCACCACCGACCAGGGCCACCGCCCTCGGATCCAGGCCGGACCTCGCCGCCGCTACCGGCCACGCCCAGCCCCACCCCATCATCTGGCTGATCTCCACCCGTGCCACCACAAGCCCCGCCGTCGCGCCGCCATGGACCAAGGGAGAGGCCGCTTCCCGCGGATCCAGCGCCCTCGCCGCCGTTCGATCCGAGAGAAGGAGGAGCAGCCCTCCACCGCTGCCGGCCAACGCACGGGCTTTGCCGGCGCCGACCCTAGGCGGCAACGGAGGGGGGGGAGGGGAGTCCTTGGGGCGCTGGCAGCTAGGGTTGGCGCCTCTCGTGTCGAGGGACCAGAGGCAGGGGCGACGCGAGAGGGACGAGAGGTTTGGAATGTGATAATAAGCATTAGAAAAAAGCTGGCAGAAAAAATAGCCATGCACATGTTTCCTGATTAAGCTGCAAAATGCAGTCAAGCATAAGTCATCATCTTCAAATAATCCAGCAAACAGGTAGTCAGCAATAAAACGACATTTATCTCCTGGATACATCAACAACCATTACGCATGTTGAGCAAACCAACCAGGCACCCATGGAAGGGAAAAACTCAATAACCTAACAAGGTGATGACTATCTATCTGACACAAAATATCAACTATATTGCCATTTCTTATTTGAGTAAGGATGATATAGTATATTAAGGGCAGATGTTGACATATTTGATACATACAGATATGGGCTTCACAAGTGGAAAATGAATTATTATTTTGTTCGCTAAGTGTTTGGATATTGGTGATAGAACATCAAAAGTTATCTTCTATAAAGTTCTTAGAAATTTGGAGGTATAAAACAGCACAATACTGAAAACAATGGAAATTGTTCATCATACATCATTTTTTAATGTCTTGGCGAAACAATCAAATGTACTTCTGTATGTTGAATCGCCCATCATTCTTGATTTCACCTACAAAGGACTCATGCGGTTAAAATTATGTGAAAACTAGACCATTCGTTAATATAGAAGACAAGGGAAATAGTGAGGTATAAAGCTTTTGCAGACAATACCACATCCACTGGAGATCCAATGCAAACAGCAAAAATACCGGCACCGAGTCCAGCTAAAAGATGAGTATAAACATTATCTGTAAACCCAGGAAGACCTAGAAACATCTGCACACAAAGAAAAATGTGATGAAAGTATAATTAAATACAGGATCGAAAGATGAGGGAGAATGAAGAGGCACCTGTTTAAATTGGTCGTAGCTGGCCAACTCGGCGGCATTAATCAAAGCATTTCGTGCCATATTAGGACCAAGGCCAGTCCACAAAGCTCCGATACCTTCCTAGAAAAATAACAAGCTTACAGACCATGGGCGAGAGAAATAATTTTGTAACCTTTTACTGGTCGTTGTCACGATGAATCGTAGCAGCAACCTGTCTGACTATGGTGGCATACGCATTAAGGGCTCCAGAATAGTGCCTCTTGACGGCAGTAGATTTTCCATCTGCTTGCAATCTCACTTTGACAAGATCAGTTGGATTTGCGACAGCAATCGCTATGACACCTATACACACATAGTTAATTCGTTCAGTGTGTGTTTCGTCATCCACATTAACCTGGCATGGCCCTTTACAATGGACCAGGGTAGTGTGGCAATGTTATGAGAAAAGTAGAGTTTTTCCAGTGAAGAGAGGCTGGAAATGCTTACCAGTTGTAAGAGCGGCAAGAATCTTGTTCATTAAAGTGGCATCACCTACAAACACAAATAAGGCTTTGACCTGCAATGCGCAGAAAGAGCAATCCTGTCAGGCAATTGGTCGCTCTGAACTGAAGAAGGGAAATGCACTGCAACTGCAAGGTGAAATGGGAGCAGCACAGACAGGCTCATACAAGCCGACACGGAGGCCGCCATAGAGGCACTGGCGATGAAAGCCAGGGATGATGCCCTTCCAAAGTGCGGTGACGCCTTCCTCCCTTGCAATCGACATCATTGTGCCCAGCATTCCTACTGTACCTGCAGGCCCAGCAGCTGTTTTCTTTTGCAGCTGAAGACGCACCTTGGCTGTGTCCAGAGGAATGGTGCACACCTGATGGAATCAATCACAACAACAATCTCAAGTATTATGATCATAACGAGTCTGAGACTCTGAGTAATCATCATATAATATCCAGGTAAGGAGAGGTAAGGCAACAAAGAAACCCTAGGCCTAGCTATAGCTCTAGTTTAGTGCAGCAGCTCAGCTGATGAAAATGGAATGGTTCTCTAGTCTCTCCTACTCGGGTCTTGTTGCTTGTTTTTTATGGCACGAGAAACAGACTAATATACCACTAGTATATGTACTACACTGGTATGGTATGGAGGCTGGAAATGTTATCCAAAAAGCTTCCCTTCTATCACGGGGTGCATTAGCAAGATCGAGCAGGCATTCATCCCAATCCCCAATACAAGCGATATGCTAGGCAGCGGCACAGCCAGGATAGAGAAAGAGAGACTGCAATCCTGTGGTGTACCTCAGCGAAGCAGGAGGCGATGGCGCTGCTGATGAAGACGGCGGCGAAGGAAGAGGCCGTCGCCATTTTATCCCCGGGGAAGCGGCGGCGGCTGTGGTTCGGTCGATGGCGAGCAGAGGGAAAGAAGGGTAGAAGCAAGCTCCGAGTAGGCTGCTGATCTAGTCCATATTTAAGATCTAGATTCAGATCTCAGCGTCTTTCTTGTTTCCAGGCTTCGTCGGCTGCTCAGGCCTGGGCTGTTACAGTAAACTCTATCAAATTATTCATATCTGCAGTCTCTGAAATCGTTTTGTAGATTGTAGAAGTTGTACGTCATTAGCTAGCACCAAACAATAGTTGGAGCCCCCGCCCTAGCCCTAGGGCTGGGCATATAACCTGAAAACCGATGTACCGAACCAAAATAACCGGCATCGAAGTCGAATACACCGAAACCGAAAATTTCGGTAGTACAATCGGTTTGCATGTCTGGAAAACCGAAGTTAGTTCGATAAATTCGGGTTTAGCCCTCGGTCGAACTGACCCAACACCCAGTAAAAAGAAGGCCTGGCCCATACGCGCCTACTGCTATCCCTATGGGCCTACCCTAATCCCCCGCAGCCGCATGCGTAACGAGTATACCGAGGTAGCGAGCGAGCCGTGCGCCGACTAACCTCTGCAATTAAATTCACCGCCTCCTCGCTTCCCGCATGGAGTTTTTTTTATTAAGATAATTCCGGCATTGAGTTTAATGGTCGATGCTTCCTGGTCTTTCCAATGCTGAGCATGTGAATTGGCGTGGAGGCTAGTACTATCTTTTAGCAGGCAAGCACGCAGTGCTACAGGGTGTACACCGGTACAGACACTGAGTACTGTCAGTACGGCCACAATGATTCCTGCTGCTGCTCGCTTTTTTTATTATATAAGTATATATATCGGTGCCATTGGGTCACAACCGATGACCGGACCGATTTTTCGGTGCAACGGAACCTCGGTTTCACAGTTTTTTATTGACAGACCGGTCGGTGATTTCTCAAAACCGAATTGTTGCAGAAACTGAAGAACCACACCGATCAGTTCAGGGAACCGAACGCCCAACCCTACCTAGCCCCTCTAGCCCTCTTCCTCCTCCCTCCCCTCCTCGCCACCACCCAAGAGGCCACCGGTGTCCCCTCGTGGCTACCGATGAAGGTGGCGGCGAGGTTTTTGCTGCCCTGCGTCAATTCGGGGACTTTCGGGGAGTTCTGAAAACCGGGGCGGCAGCCCTGGGTGCGAAGGCCTCGTCGACCTCTTCCGGCGGGTGGCACTGCGGATGTTGGTAGCCCAACCGATCGCACGGGAGGCAGTGGCTCATCGATGTGTGGTATGCTTCGCGGCTGCGCCAAATCTGGATCCCACCGCTCCATCTCAGCTCCATCCGTCCTTGCCGGGTGCGGATCCGGCCGCCTCCGGGTCGCCAGATCGGGCTGGCTTCTGGGCGTGGTGGGGAAGGACTAGGATGGGGAAAACCCTAGTCGACCTCAACCTAGACGGTGGCTCCTACCGTTCTCCCTCCTGAGAGGCGCTCAATTCCTCCCCCGCCCCCAATCTCGGGAGAAAACCCTGGCCACAAGTGGCTGGACGACGACGGTGCCCCAACGTCGTGATCTTCTTGAACATGTCGCCTTAGGATGGGTGGAGGTTGTGGATCTGCTTCGAGTTGTCAGGGTCGACGGGGGTTGTGTGTTTCCTGTTGGGCGTGTGAAAGGATCGAGAAGAGGTGTCTAGAGGGCGGTGATTAGACCATCAACAAAGAAAATTAGCAGTTTTTAATTTCTTTAAGTTAAGGTGGAGTTTTAGCACAAGTTCAAACATTCATAATACATTTCAAGCAAGCATGGCAAGAGTATCTGAGCAGCGGAAAGTAAAGCATGCAACTTGCAAGAATGTAAAGGGATGGGATTGGAGTGTGCAAACGCAATTAGAGACAAGGAGATTTTTGGCGTGGTTCCGATAGGTGGTGCTATCGTACATCCACGTTGGTGGAGACTTCAACCCATGAAGGGTAACGGTTGCGCGAGTCCATGAAGGGCTCCACCCATGAAGGGTCCACGAAGAAGCAACCTTGTCTATCCCACCATGGCCATCGCCCACGAAGGACTTGCCTCACTAGGGTAGATCTTCATGAAGTAGGCAATCTCCTTGCCCATACAAACTCCTTGGTTCAACTCCACAATCTTGACGGAGGCTCCCATGTGACACCTAACCAATCTAGGAGACACCACTCTCCAAAAGGTAATAGATGGTGTGTTGATGATGAACTCATTGCTCTTGTGCTTCAAATGATAGTCTCCCCAACACTCAACTCTCTCTCACAGATTTGGATATGGTGGAAAGATGATTTGAGTGGAAAGCAACTTGGGGAAGGCTAGAGATCAAGATTCTTGTGGTTGGATTGGAATGTCTTGATCTCAACACATGAGTAGGTGGTTCTCTCTCAGAAAATGAATGCTGGAAGTCTAGGCACGTTCTGATGGCTCTCCCCACGAATGAAGGATGGGTGGAGGGGTATATATAGCCTCCACACAAAATCTAGCCGTTACACACAATTTACCAAACTCGGTGGGACCGAATAGTGAAACTCGGTAAGACCGATATGGTTCAAAATGTGAACGTTAGAGTTTTCGGTGGGACCGACATGATCAACTCGGTGGGACCGATGTGCTAGGGTTAGGGTAAAATCTCAACTCGGTTTGACCGATTACACAAACTCGATGAGACCGATTTTGGTAATGAGCAAACAGAGAGTTGGTCAAGCAAACTCGGTGGGACCGACTGCATATCTCGGTGGGACTGAAATGATTGCAATAGGCAACAGAGAGTTTGCAAGCCCATCTCGGTGAGACCGAGATCCCATCGGTGAGACCGAACTGATTAGGGTTTCTAGCAGTGGCTATGTCAAGTGAACTCGGTGGTGCCGGATAGATCAAATCGGTGGGGCCGAGTTTGACTTTAGGTTTAGGACATATGTGGAATTGAGAAAGTGGTTGAGGGCTTCTGGAGCATATCACTAAGCATTTTGAGCAAGCAAGCCATTAAGCAACACCTCATCCCCTTTTAATAGTATTGGCTTTTCCTATGGACTCAATGTGATCTTGGATCACTAAAATGAAAATGTAGAGTCTTGAGCTTTTTGCGCTTTTGCCAATCTTCTGTCCTTAGCATCCCGAAGGGGTTCCACATCCTCTTGTCCATGCCATGCCTTTGCTGGACTCTCTGAAATATACTAGATAAAAGTATTAGTCCAACAAGAGATATGTTGACATTAATTACCAAAATCACCCAGGGAGCACTTGTGCTTTCAGCGTCGGTGCTCGTGGATGTGAGGTTGCCTTTTCGCTTCCGTTGTTGCAGTTCTTGTTGGGAAACATAGTAGAAAACAGAACAATTCGCGCCTACGCACACCCAAGATCAATATGAAGATTCATAACTGATAGGCGCAAAGGTGTCCCGATGTTTCTGTTGGGGATATAACTATTGGGTATGACCCGCCCAGGAGGGGCCGGGTCATACCACTGGCGACTTATCAATGAAGCTGGCGGGTCATAGCAAGCCTATTGACGGCCCAAGACCCAAAGGCGACTTGAGGCCCAAGGGGATGAACCGCCACATGTGTAACTTGTATTGTAAGGCAAGCTAGTTAGTCACCGAGCCGGACACGTTGTGTATGAGCCGGACGGGACTCTGTAAGTCATCGGGCATCAACCTGTGTATCTAAAGGGGTGACCCGGCGGCGGGTTAACTCAAGAAACAAGAGATCGAGAACTAGGTCAAGTGTATTCGCTCCCTGGTAATCGAAACCCAAGCAATACAATCCCAAACTGGAGTAGGCCTTTACCTCCACCGCGAGGGGCTGAACCAGTATAAACTTTCTATGTCCTTTGTCCCGATTAACCCCTTTAAGCTAACCTAGTTGCGATGGCTCCACGACTAAGTCCTCTCGCTAGGACATCTGCCGTGTCAAGTCCACGACAGTTGGCGCCCACTGATGTCTACTACACAACCTTCTTCTTGTAGACGTTGTTGGGCCTCCAAGTGCAGAGGTTTGTAGGACAGTAGCAAATTTCCCTCAAGTGGATGACCTAAGGTTTATCAATCCGTGGGAGGCATAGGATGAAGATGGTCTCTCTCAAGCAACCCTGCAACCAAATAACAAAGATCTCTTGTGTCCCCAACACACCCAATACAATGGTAAATTGTATAGGTGCACTAGTTCGGCGAAGAGATGGTGATACAAGTGCAATATGGATGGTAGATATAGGTTTTTGTAATCTGAAAATATAAAAACAGCAAGGTAACTAATGATAAAAGTGAGCACAAACGGTATTGCAATGCTAGGAAACAAGGCCTAGGGTTCATACTTTCACTAGTGCAAGTTCTCTCAACAACAATAACATAACTGGATCATATAACTATCCCTCAACATGCAACAAAGAGTCACTCCAAAGTCACTAATAGCGGAGAACAAACGAAGAGATTATTGTAGGGTACGAAACCACCTCAAAGTTATCCTTTTTGATCGATCTATTCAAGAGTCCATAGTAAAATAACACGAAGCTATTCTTTCCGTTCGATCTATCATAGAGTTCATACTAGAATAACACCTTAAGACACAAATCAACCAAAACCCTAATGTCACCTCAAGTATCCGTGGGTATGATTATACGATATGCATCACACAATCTCGGATTCATCTATTCAAACCAACACAAAGTACTTCAAAGAGTGCCCCAAAGTTTCTATCAGAGAGTCAAGACGAAAACGTGTGCCAACCCCTATGCATAAGTTCACAAGGTCACTGAACCCGCAAGTTGATCACCAAAACATACATCAAGTGGATCACGTGATATCCCATTGTCACCACAGATAAGCACATGCAAGACATACATCAAGTGTTCTCAAATCCTTAAAGACTCAATCCGATAAGATAACTTCAAAGGGAAAACTCTATCCATTACAAGAGAGTAGAGGGGGAGAAACATCATAAGATCCAACTATAATAACAAAGCTCGCGATACATCAAGATCGTACCACCTCAAGAACACGAGAGAGAGAGAGATCAAACACATAGCTACTGGTACATACCCTCAGCCCCGAGGGTGAACTACTCCGTCCTCGTCATGGAGAGCGCCGGGATGATGAAGATGGCCACTGGTGAGGGATTCCCCCCTCCGGCAGGGTGCCGGAACGGGTCTAGATTGGTTTTCGGTGGCTACAGAGGCTTGCGGCGGCGGAACTCCCGATCTATTGTGTTCCCCGATGTTTTTAGGGTATATGGACATATATAGGTGAAATAAGTCGGTCAGGGGAGCCACGAGGGGCCCACGAGGGTGGGGGCATGCCCGGGGGGCAGGCGCGCCTCCCTGCCTCGTGGCCACCTTGTTGCTTCCCTGACGTACACTCCAAGTCTCCTAGATTGCTTCCGTTCCAAAAATAACTCTCCCGAAGGTTTCATTCCGTTTGGACTCCGTTTGATATTCCTTTTCTTCGAAACACTGAAACAAGGGAAAAACAGGAACTGGCACTGGGCTCTGGGTTAATAGGTTCGTCCCAAAAATATTATAAAAGTGTAAAATAAAGCCCATAAACATCCAAAACAGATAATATAATAGCATGGAACAATCAAAAATTATAGATACGTTGGAGACGTATCAGCATCCCCAAGCTTAATTCCTGCTCGTCCTCGAGTAGGTAAATGATAAAAACAGAATTTTTGATGTGGAATGCTACCTAACATATTTATCCATGTAATCTTCTTTATTGTGGCAAGAATATTCAGATCCATAAGATTCAAAACAAAAGTTTAATATTGACATGAAAACAATAATACTTCAAGCATACTAACAAAGCAATCATGTCTTCTCAAAATAGCATGGCCAAAGAAAGTTATCCCTACAAAATCATATAGTCTGGCTATGCTCTATCTTCACCACACAAAATATTTAAATCATGCACAACCCCGATGACAAGCCAAGCAATTGTTTCATACTTTTGATGTTCTCAAACTTTCAATCTTCACGCAATACATGAGCGTGAGCCATGGACATAGCACTATAGGTGGAATAGAATGGTGGTTGTGGAGAAGACAAAAAGGAGAAGATAGTCTCACATTAACTAGGCGTATCAACGGGCTATGGAGATGCCCATCAATAGATATCAATGTGAGTGAGTAGGGATTGCCATGCAACGGATCCACTAGAGCTATAAGTGTATGAAATCTCAACAATGGAACTAAGTGGGTGTGCTTCCAACTTGCTTGCTCACGAAGACCTAGGGCAATTTGAGGAAGCCCATCATTGGAATATACAAGCCAAGTTCTATAATGTAAAATTCCCACTAGTATATGAAAGTGACAACATAGGAGACTCTCTATCATGAGGATCATGGTGCTACTTTGAAGCACAAGTGTGGTAAAAGGATAGTAGCATTGCCCCTTCTCTCTTTTTCTCTCATTTTTTGGGCCCTCTCCTTTTTTTGTGGCCTCTTTTTTCTCCCTTTTTTTATTTTTCGTCCAGAGTCTCATCCCGACTTGTGGGGGAATCATAGTCTCCATCATCCTTTCCTCACTTGGGACAATGCTCTAATAATGATGATCATCACACTTTTATTTACTTACAACTCAAGAATTACAACTCGATACTTAGAACAAGATATGACTCTATATGAATGCCTCTGGCGGTGTACCGGGATGTGCAATGACTCATGAGTGACATGTATGAAGATAATGAACGGTGGCTTTGCCATAAATACGATGTCAACTACATGATCATGCAAAGCAATATGACAATGATGGAGCGTGTCATAATAAACGGAACGGTGGAAAGTTGCATGGCAATATATCTCAGAATGGCTATGGAAATGCCATAATAGGTAGGTATGGTGGCTGTTTTGAGGAAGGTATATGGTGGATGTATGATACCGGCGAAAGGTGCACGGTATTAGAGAGGCTAGCAATGGTGGAAGGGTGAGAGTGCGTATAATCCATGGACTCAACATTAGTCATAAAGAACTCATATACTTATTGCAAAAATCTATTAGTTATCGAAACGAAGTAATACACACATGCTCCTAGGGGGATAGATTGGTAGGAAAAGACCATCGCTCGTCCCCGACCGCCACTCATAAGGAGGACAATCAATAAATAAATCATGCTCCGACTTCATCACATAATGGTTCACCATACGTGCATGCTACGGGAATCACAAACTTTAACACAAGTATTTCTCAAATTCACAACTACTCCACTAGCATGACTCTAATATCACCATCTTCATATCTCAAAACAATCATCAAGTATCAAACTTCTCATAGTATTCAATGCACTTTATATGAAAGTTTTTGTTTTTATTATACCCATCTTGGATGCCCATCATATTAGGACTAAATTCATAACCAAAGCAAATTACCATGCTGTTTAGGACTCTCAAAATAATATAAGTGAAGCACGAGAGTTCATCTATTTCTTCAAAATAAAACCACCATTGTGCTCTAAAAGATATAAGTGAAGCACTAGAGCAAACGACAAACTACTCCGAAAGATATAAGTGAAGATCAATGAGTAGTTTAATAATTATGCAACTATGTGAAGACTCTCTAACATTTTATAATTTCAGATCTTGGTACTTTATTCAAACAGCAAGCAAAACAAAAGAAAATAAAATGACGCTCCAAGCAAAACACATATCATGTGGTGAATAAAAATATAGCTCCAAGTAAAGTTACCGATGAACGAAGACGAAAGAGGGGATGCCATCCGGGGCATCCCCAAGCTTAGGCTCTTGGTTGTCCTTGAATATTACCTTGGGGTGCCTTGGGCATCCCCAAGCTTAGGCTCTTGCCACTCCTTATTCCATAGTCCATCGAATCTTTACCCAAAACTTGAAAACTTCACAACACAAAACTCAACAGAAAATCTCGTGAGCTCCGTTAGCGAAAGAAAACAAAACACCACTCAAGGTACTGTAATGAACTCATTATTTATTTTTATTGGTGTTAAATCTACTTTATTCCAACTTCTCTATGGTTTATAAACTATTTTACTAGCCATAGATTCATCAAAATAAGCAAACAACACACGAAAAACAGAATCTGTCAAAAACAGAACAATCTGTAGTAATCTGTAACTAACGCAAACTTCTGGAACTCAAAAAATTCTACCAAAATAGGAAGACCTAGATAATTTGATTATTGATCTGCTGCAATTGGAATCAGTATTTTATCACGTTCTGGTGATTTTAAACAATTGTTTTCCTGAACAGAAAGTTTCCGGAATTTTCAGCAAGATCAAATAACTATCATCCAAGAAGATCCTATAGGAACTCATGCACCGTTAAGTCTGCCTTGTGACAAAAGGAGTGGAGCTCTGGGTATTTATGCTGAAGAATATTATGGCCCCAATTATCCTACCAGAAGCAAATTGTATTGCCTCTCCCAACTGATCCTTTAGTCCAAAGCTTGAAGAGAGGCAGCAACTTGAGAATCCCTTTCCACCAAAAGGAGCCGACTGGTCTGGGGGTGAGAGTACCATTGGGATAGTACGAGTCCCAGATAAGATTCACCCAGGGCAAGTTTGCATGGTTTAAGAATTTGTGGATATGTTTCATCAGGAGACACTTATTATGAATGGAGATGTCCAACACACCAAGACCTCCCTGAGTTTTGGGAAGACACACTTTCTCCCAGGCAATTAGAGCAGGCCCTCGTCCCTCTGTACCATATTTTCTCCAAAAGCACAGTCTGAGAAATTTATTGATTTGATCAACAATGCCAACAGGCAGAGACAGAGTGCTCATGAAAAAGATTGGTAGGCTTGTGAAGACAGATTTGATGAGCGTGAGCTTATCCCCATATGAAAGCAAAGTGGAACATCCAGCAAGTCTTCTATCAATTCTCTTGACGATGGGGGCAAAATCTTGTAGCTTTGGTTTATGCAGACTGAGAGGAAGACCCAGGTATGTGAGAGGCAGACTGCCAATAGTACACCCCAAAGTGTTGGCCAGAATTTGCATCTTGTGGTCTGGAGTGTTAATTGCAATCATGGCAGATTTGTCAAAGTTTATCCTGAGGCCAGTGTAGGCAGTGAAGTGCAGCAGAAGATTTTTGAGCTACTCTAGCTGAACTTTACAAGCAGGCATAATTAGGACTGTGTCATCAGCATATTGGATGACAGGAAAATCAGGACAGGGGTGTTGTTCAAGAGGTTTTGAAATGAGGCCTTCCACCATGGCTTTATTTAGTATAGACTGAAGTAAATCAGCAGCAAGCACAAACAACAGGGGTGAGAAAGGGTCTCCTTGTCTGACGCCTCTTTTGTAGAGAAACTGTTTACCAGGCACACCATTCAGAAGCACTGAGGAGCTCTCCACCAGTTCCAAGAGCTACAGTATATTCTTCAAAATACTCAACTTTCTGACAGTCATGATAGCTGGAGCTACTCCTGGGGATCTGCCTTTTCCTCCATCAAATTATACAAATGCTTGACTGAGACTGACCACAACCCTCCTGTAATCTTCAGAAAGATCTGGAAAAATGCAGCTATCCTACGTTATAAGATTTTCCTCTGGCTCATCTTGCACGACAGGGTTAACTCTAGGGGTCTCTTAAAGAGGAAATCATTTCATCTGCCTTCTTATGATTGTGAGACTTGTCATCTCAGAACTGAAGAATCAACCCTACATCTGTTTTGGGACTGTGATTTCGCTCATGACTGTTGGATCTCTGTACTCGGGCAGAGGAAAAGAGGCATCTCAATTTTTGATGAAATAGTCTTACTCTCTGAAGCCTTTCCTTCAAGCATTGCCATGGAGATATTGTGTAACATCCCAAATTTTCAATTTGGAATGTTATACATTAGATCATCATTGCATAGCATATTTTATTGCATTTTGGCAAATCCTCGAAATCCTAAGCAACTCAGGACCCTAGGAGAGAGTTGGGGATTTTCCCGGTTTTCATATTTGATTTTTTTATCAAATAATGAAACGAGGGTTTTGGTTTTAATTATTTTTCTCTCCGGAAAATATTTCATATTAAAATAAATGAGAGGAGAAAATATGACTTCTTTGAAATAATTGAAATATTGGAGGAAAAATATTAAAATCAAATATTTGATTTTATTCGGATTTTATTTGCATTAGAAAAATTTCACGTTTTCAAAACTGCATTTTTGGGCCAAGAAAATGTTCATCTCGTTCTAATTATTTTAATTAGACGGTGAAAATTTATTTTGGCATTTTTAGATTTTTATTTATTTTTCTAGGAATTTTTTTAGGTTTGGCGGAATTATTTAAAAAAAAATCCCGCGAGCGCCGACTGGGCCGAAGCCCAGCCGAGCGGCCCAGCCCAGCTCCCCGTCGTCTCTGAGCTGGAGACGTCCGCGCCGCCGCTCGAGTCCCGATCGACGCCGCCTCCTGCCGCCTTGCCCCTCCCCCACGGCAGCCCCCCACCTATATATACCCCGCACCCCGCCGCCTCCCTCACCCCGTCCCACCCCGACCGAAGCCCGCCGGAGCCGCCCGACGCCGGAGCCTGAAGCCGCCGACGCCGAAG
>NC_057802.1:260040404-260047747 GCF_018294505.1 Triticum aestivum
GTCGCCCGGAGCCCCGCCGGATCCCAGGTCACCGCCCCCCCGCCGTTCTCCTCTTTCCTCCCCGTCGCACCCTCTCCCTCTCACCCGCGGCCATGTCGCCGCCGTTTTCTCGCAGGAACCGCGGCGGGAGCCCCTCGTCACCGGGAACCGCGTCCCCGACGGCCGCCGTTCGCCGGATCCGGCGTCCCCGCCCCGGATCTGCATCCGCCGCCGCCTCCCGCACCGATCCCCGGCTCCCCTTTCGGCCCCGCCTCGTCCGTGTGCGTGCGGGCACACGCAGTCGCCGCGTGGGCCATGTGGGCCCCGCAAGCCGCATCAGCCCCGGCCCGTGTCGCCTCTCCTCCGGCCCAACCGCCTCCTCTGCACCAACTGGCCCATGTGGCCCAAGGTGAGCGAGCCCGCCTAAATCCCGCCCGTGCATAGAATAGCTAAGTCGCGCTCACCTGTTTTTTTCCTGAGTTTGGCCAAGTCCTTAAATTCTTGCATTATGATGCCATGTTCTCTGCATTATAACTTTGTGCATGCAAGTCCGTTTTGTGCGTGTAATATGTCAAATTGTTCGTCTCGTGATGCTCTACATTTTATTCAATTGCACCATGTTCATTAGAGGTCATCTTGATGCCAAAATCTCTGTTGGAAGAGGGCTATTTGCTGTTATTATCTGGTTCTTATCAGAACTTGGTGATTTGTCATTTTTGTATCATTTAATCTGTGCATCTTTTGGGAATGAGCTCTACATGTGTTTTGAAGTATGCCATGCCATTTTTCCAGTGGTGTAGTCCATGTATTTTTTTGAGCTCTGTGGTAACTAGCACAAGCATGCAAAGTAGGCCCCGTAATATTTCTGATTTCAGAGACTTAGTGATTTCTCCAAGTCCTTGTCTGCTGTAATTTTGTTGCCATGTAAACTTGATGCTACAGAGATATCCATGCATATTTTGAAGATGTTCAGTAAGGATGTTTTGGAGCTATTGTTTTAATTGATCCATGCCTGCAACTGTTTGCATTTATGGAGTGCCATAGCATGACTCAATCTTGCTCTACTTTTGCTATAATGTATTTCTGGCAGATTCTTAACATGATATTCATTTTTGCCAAGCTTATTGTAGTTGATCCATACATGCTATGCTATTGTTCTTGCCATGGTTAGCTTCATAAACATGTCATCTTTCTGTAGGTGTGCTTGTTTTGTCATGCATTGCTCTGTAGTGAGTGCATCAAGCTCACAAAGAGGCCTTCATATTATTATTTCTGGCATGCTCTGTTTTCTGCTAAGTCTGAAACCTGATAACGGAACTTGTTATGTTTACAAGCTTGCCACCATATCTTCTGGTACTTTTTGGCTTATGGTCAGTAAGGGACTTTTGTTATATGATTTGAGTAGATTCATGCCATGCCTTGTTTTGCCATGTTAAGTTCCTGTAGCATGTTAATATCGTGCTCTGAACATTGCAACCTGATGTTATTTCTGCCATGTCCAGTAATTTCTCCAAGTCTGTGAACCTGTCATTATTTTGCAATCTTGCCATGTCCTTTTGAGCATGTTCTAGTGATTCCTGGAGATAGCTCAGTGTTCATGTTTTGTCATGCTTTACCTGTACATCATGTCCATGCCTTTTGTTTTCATGTTGAGTTGCTGTAGCATATTGTTTTGGTGCTTGCATTATGCCTAGTTGCTGTTTTGGACAGATTGTTGCTATGTATTGTTTGGAGTGTATGTGTTGCACCGTTGCTCCGTTTCGAGCATGCCCTATATGAAATTTGCTTAGTTTTGCATGTAGTTTCATATTATCATGTTGCATCCTTGTTTTGAGGTGTTTGCTTGATGTTTGTATGCATTTTGCATCAATGCCATGTTTAACTTGTTTTGCTCATATCTTTTAGACCGTAGCTCCGAATCTAATGAACTTTATATGTAACTTGACTAGAATTTCGTGTAGATCATCATGGTGCTCTTTAACTTGCTGTTTAACAACTTGAACATAAGGTTTAATCAGTTCTGGACCAATTTCGAAATATGCATATAAGGACTTACCGGAATTGGTATATGTTGATCCCGGCCTCATTTAAACTTGCCTTGATGTGTTGTTCTCGTATGCATCATCTCTTGTCATGAGTAGCTTCGTTTAGCCTTGTCATGCATCATTCTTGGTTGAGCATCATGTCTTGTTCATGTGTGGTGTGTTTACCTTGTTGTGTGCTTCTTCTCGATAGTTCCCATGTCGTTGCGATCGTGAGGATTCGTTCGTCTTCATGGCTTCATCTTCTTCATGGATTCGTTCTTCTTCCTAGCGGGATTTCAGGAAAGATGACCGTCACCTTGGATCTCATTACTATCATTGCTATGCTAGTTGCTTCGTTCTATCGCTTTGCTGCGCTACCTATTCATTTGCTCATCAAGCCTCCCAAATTGCCATGAACCTCTAACCTTTGTCACCCTTCCTAGCAAACCGTTGTTTGGCTATGTTACCGCTTGCTCAGCCCCTCCTATAGCGTTGCTAGTTGCAGGTTAAGATTAAGATCGCTCCATGTTGGATTATGTTTATGTTGGGATATCACAATATCTCTTATATTATTAATGCATCTATATATTTGGTAAAGGGTGGAAGGCTCGGCCTTATGCCTGGTGTTTTGTTCCACTCTTGCCGCCCTAGTTTCTGTCATACCGGTGTTATGTTCCCGGATTTTGCGTTCCTTACACGGTCGGGTGATTTATGGGACCCCCTTGACAGTTCGCCTTGAATAAAACTCTTCCAGCAAGGCCCAACCTTGGTTTTACCATTTGCTCAGCCTATTTCTTTTCCCTAGGGAGTCGCTCTCTCGAGGGTCATCTTTATTTACCCCCCCGGGCCAGTGCTCCTCCGAGTGTTGGTCCAACCTGTCAGTCGCCGGTGGCCACCAGGGGCAACTCTGGGCTGGCCTATCGGAAGCTTGGACAATCTGGTGTGCCCTGAGAACGAGATATGTGCAGCTCCTATCAGGATTTGTCGGCACATTCGGGCGGCTTTGCTGGTTTTGTTTTACCATTGTCGAAATGTCTTGTAACCGGGATTCCGAGACTGATCAGGTCCTCCCGGGAGAAGGAATATCCTTCGTTGACCGTGAGAGCTTATCATGGGCTAAGTTGGGACACCCCTGCAGGGTATTATCTTTCGAAAGCCGTGCCCGCGGTTATGTGGCAGATGGGAATTTGTTAATATCCGGTTGTAGAGAACCTGACACTTGACCTTAATTAAAATACATCAACCGTGTGTGTAGCCGTGATGGTCTCTTCTCGGCGGAGTCCGGGAAGTGAACACGGTTTCTGGGTTATGCTTGCCGTAAGTAGGAGTTCAGGATCATTTCTTGATCATTGCTAGTTTCACGACCGTTCCTTTGCTTCTCTTCTCGCTCTTGTTTGCGTAAGTTAGCCACCATACATGCTTAGTCGCTGCTGCAACCTCACCACTTTATCCTTTCCTTTCCCCTTAAGCTTTGCTAGTCTTGATACCCATGGTAATGGGATTGCTGAGTCCTCGTGGCTCACAGTTTACTACACCACCAGTTGCAGGTACAGGTTTTGCGATGATCATGACGCGAGAGCGATGTTTTCTTGTTTGGAGTTCTTCTTCTGCTTCTTCTTCGATCAGGGGATAGGTTCCAGGTCGGCAGCCTCGGCTAGCAGGGTGGATGTCATTTGAGTTTCTGTTTATGTTTCATCCGTAGTCGGATGTTGATCTTATGTATGATGTATTGATGTATTCTTGTGGCATTGGTATGCCTTGTATGTATGCCCAAATATTAGGTAATGTTGATGTAATGATATCCAGCTTGCAAAAGCGTCTTCAAGATGCGCTTCTATCCTTGGTGGGACCTTCGTGTTCCTTTAGGATAGGGTCGCATTTTGGGCGTGACAAGTTGGTATCAGAGCCTCGACCGACCCTAGGAGCCCCCCCTTGATTGATCGTGTAGTTTGGCCGTTGTCGAGTCTAGAACAAAACTTTTTCTGAGTCTAGTTATATCGGAGAGTAGGTATTCTTTTTACTCCTCTGCCCCTTCGTCGCTCTGGTGAGAAATCTTGACGTAGGTGTTTTGAACTATTCCTCTTCCCCCTTCAAATTTTTCTTAGGATCACGTGTTTAGTTTTCGTTCGTTGTCCATCCTTTTTTCTATCCGGCGCATTTCTCTTCGAGTGTTTTCGATCCTCGTCATCTTTTGCGAGATCAGTTCTCAGTTATTTCTCTTCCGATGTTGTTTTCCTTGTCCGAAGTTGTCCTTGTTTTTTCCCACCCGCCCTCCCTTCTTCCTCTCGGAACCGGAGTTTGTAATCGAGTATCCATTCTACTCGTGCGAAATCATTGCATTCTCTCCTCAATGATTTCAACCGAGGTTTTTCTCTTCAAAGTTATTCATCGATTTCCCCTTCCAAGTTGCTGTTGTTTTCCCGCCCTCCCACCCTTTTATTCCTGGAGCCTGAGTCTATTCGTGCATCTATTTCATTCGTGCGGAGTTTCTCCAGTTTTTCCTCATTTATTTCAACTGGTGAATTTTGCCTCGTTCGACATTCTTCATCCCTTTTCTTTTCCGGCGGTTCCAATTCCAATTTTCGATAGTAACCATATTCTTTCCTCGGCTCAAATATGTTCCGTTGCTCGTTCCCCTCTCGTCATTTTATCGTTCCGGAGTGATGAAGACATCTCAGGAAATTCGTCTGTGTTCGAATTAATTCGAGGTTGCCACCTCATTCAAATATTTCAATTATTCCGGTGCATCATCTATCTCTTGAAAATCCTTTCTCAACGGTGTTTCTTTTCGGTGGGCCCTAACCCACAGGTCTTTTCCCAGGATCTTACCTGACTCTTCTAATTTTCCTGGAGTTATTCTCAAATCCTTTTCGAAGTTTGACGTAAGTATGAATTTCATCAGTCAGATGTTTCTCCAAGATCGCTTTCAATTCTTTCATGATCGGGCCAACATTTTTCTCCCGGAGTATATCAACAATTTTGGTATTATTTCTCGCCGTCATTCTCAACATTGAAGACCGAAGTAGATTTTTTCTCAAATCTTGTCCGTTCTCCCGGAGATTCGCGGTGCTAGCTCGATGTTAGCCTATCCAACTGTTTCTAGCCGTGCATTTATTTTCAACCATCCGGAGTTTCACAGGAACTGTTTTTTTTCCGTCTCAGTTATCCGGAGGTCATCTTTTCGAAATATTTCATCGTTCTAAGTTTTCTAATCCATTCTCCGATCATTCTATATTCGTGCCCCTTCGCTCGTCTCCATATTCTTCCGGTGCTTCGTTCAAGTATGCTTGAATCAGCTCGCGATCTCTTCTTTCAATTACATTTGATTCCCTCATGTATATTCGTGCTTTTCCTATTTTCCCGGTGAGTCATCCTCCTTCGTCAGTCAGTTTTGAATTCTAACGGTGGCTCGCTCTAGATTTCTTTCCGTTGTTATCATATCAATTAACTCGATCTTTCCAATCCTACCGGTGGTTCACGAAGTCTTTCTCAAGTTTTGACGCTATATCTCCCTTTTAATCTTTCCAACGTGAATAAGTAGTATGCGAAATCCATTGATTTTCATCAATTTAATTGATGAAGGATAAGCATAACGTAAATTCTTATTCTTATTTCATCGTCGCCAAGAAATTCCTTTCTTCAGAGGTTGTTCTTGGTGAATAAATTCTAGTTCCAAGTGTTTTTCATCTTTTCTTTCCCGGAGTGCAAATTTCCTCGGCCATCATCGTCGGAACCTCCATCTAGATCATCGCAAGACTCAGAGCTTATGTTATTCTTCCGTCTATTTTATCTCGTCATCCTTTTGTTACCGGAGTTCTTCATGGTGGTTCGTCTTGATTTAATTCTTTTCTCAAGTGTTCATCAAGATTATTATCAAGGGAGCTCAAGTATTTCCCTTCTTGCTTTTCAAAGTGCAAGTAATTCTCGGTATTCTTTTGAAGTGGAGTTTTGCATTTCTTCGTTCTCCTCAGCTATCCAATCATTTCCATTTGTGGTAGTTTACTACCTCAAAATTTTGAGATGTTAAACATAAGTCCACAACAAGCTTATTCTTTTCATTGTTGATTTTTCTCAACAATCTAGTTAAATCCTTTCTTCTAAGGTTGCTTTCTATTTCATTCGTGGCACAAGTTGTCATTTTCTTCCCCGTTCCTCTCATTCTTTTAATTCAAGTCTTCCGGAGATTTGGTGTTGTTACTCAAGTCAAGTATCATCCCATTTCTCGAGCTCGTGCTGTCTAAATCCTTCAGTCTTATTGGTTTCTTATCTCATTCTAATCGGAGTGGTTTCAGAGTCTATCTAATTCCGTGAGCATTCAATTCTCGTCATTCTCGTAGTCCTTTTCTTTTCGAGTGCTCTCGATTCTTTGATTTCCTCTTGCGATCTTATTCCTTTTCCTGTCTTCTCCCAACCGGTGTGGTTTCGAATTCAGGCTTATTCCTTGAGCTTTTGCTTCTTGTCTCATTCAACATTCCTTTTCCTACTCGAGTGTTCTTGACTTTGTTCATCCTCATTGTCTTGTTCTTTTAACCTCATCCCTTTTTCTCTTCCGTCTCGGTCCTAAGATCTCGGGACGAGATCTCTTGTTAGTGGAGGAGTGTTGTAACGCCCCGGATCCGATGCGCCAGGTGTCTGCCAGTTATTCGCTGTCGTTGCCATGTCATCTGCTTGCGTATTGCATTTTGCCATGTCATCATCTGCTTTTCATATCATGTCATCATGTGCATCGCATTCGCATACGTGTTCGTCTCATGCATCCGAGCAATTTCCCAGTTGTCCGTTTTGCAATCCGGCACTCCTATGTCACCCGGCGCCCCTTTTGTCTCTTTTCGCGTGCGGGTTTTAAACGTTCTCGGAATGGGTCGGTATTTGCCGAGTGGCCTTGGTATAGCACTGACAGTCCGCCCATCAAATTTCGTTGCATTCGGAGTCCGTTTGATAGCCCAACCGTTGAACTCATAGCGGTATCGTTGACGGTTCCCTCGTCAGACGTTTCGGTCTTCGTAACCGTCGCCGGTTCTCTCCCTCTCCTCTCCACAGGCCAAGTCCAGTCCTCTAGACCCAGCCTACCCCTCCTCGCGTCCGGAACCGCCCGATCGCGATCGGAGAGCTCCGAAAGCCCCAAAAACCCTAATCCTAACCCCCTTCCTTATATAAACCCCTCCCATGCCATTTTGGGCAGGCCCTAGCCTCCCCTAACCCCCAGCCGCAGCTATCCCCCTCCTCCCCGGGATCTCCTCCGCCTCCCCCTTGTTTTCCGGCGCCGGCCACCTCCACCTCGCCACTTGGCAGCTCCCCATTGGCCAGCCGCCACCGCACCATCGCCCTCCTCCTCTCCCT